>NC_056743.1:231531091-231831091 GCF_019279795.1 Protopterus annectens | reverse complement strand
CACTGTGTGAATGCACCTCTGAAGTTCTGAAAGTCACTATTACTCGCATCTGAAAAAGTGCCACAATGTGATATCAAGAAGCGCTTTTCCTGCAACAGACATGTAAGAAAAGTAAAAAGCAATGTGAGGAAACATTTGGCGATCTGATCACAGATTCAAAACTTCCAAACTGACCACTTTGAGACATGTTTTTCTCTTGTGTTGTATTATGCCTCAGAAGAATTATGTCTGTAGCCCTGCATAATTCTATCTATTGAAGATTTCTGTATTTGTTGTGAAAGACATTTTGCTGTGCACTTTATAATGAGAATATAGTGTTTCATAATGAAAACGTGATGTGACTCTCATGAGAAAATAGGAAAAAAAAAATCAGTAAGTAAGGACATTTACCAAAGTATCCCCATGCTTGTTAGATAACCACTTTTCAATAAATTTGATGAATTCTTTATCGTACTAATCAGGCCTTCCTCTTGAAATATGCTGCTCTCATTGCTTCCATCCTGAAGCATACTGCTGCAATTGTTGTGATACTACTGCAATTGTGACAGTTACTACTGCAATTGTTGTGATACTACAGCAACTGTTGTGATACTACTGTAACTGTTGTGACAGTTACTACTGCAATTGCTGTGATACTACTGCAATTGTTGTGACAGTTTATAAGCTCACATGTAGAAATGTTGTGGACAATATACTGAAATATGGCTGGCTGAAGGCTAACAACTAAACTGGCCTCTAAATAAAATCAGACTAGACATTATACAAAGACATGCAGTCTTCAGCTTAATTTCCATTCAACTCAATAAATTGAAGGTACATCTCCCATTCTTGATAAAAAGTTATTGCTCTTTTCCTATTCATAAGTGTTAGTAATGACAGATATATAAAAAAAGACTCTGGGATAGTTATCTATCATTGCTCCAATACTATGAAAATTCCCCCACAAACACGCACACGCATACCTGAAAGAACTAATATCTCCCTTTGCTCACATTTAGAGATGAACATAATAAAGTTCCTTCTCACCAAATCAAACTGTAATTGCCACAAGGTGGGTCATATCACCTAAGGGCCTCTTCAAACTCTACCCTTAAATCTCTTGTCTTTTTGCACCTCTTAACTCTACACCCCCCATCATCATCTGCCTTGAGACTCTCATTACCACACATTTCCACCATGATGTAAATCTGAAATGCAATTATGTAAAAATGTACATTTCTGTCATTACGGTTGTTATATGTAACAATTGCTACTGTTTGGTGTTTATTGAATATTATTACATTCTGTTGTGTTTTTGATATGTACAGTTCATTGGCTCTGAAGTATTTCATCAAGGCAATACCCACAAATGCTCAATTGCCATGAATGTAGCTTGGTAAATAAATGCAAACTAAAATAAATAAAATAAAAACAATTGCAAAATAAAATAAATGTATCTATCTATATATCTGTATCTATCCATATAGATATCATTGGCAGCACGTGATATCGAACTGCAGGACTGCAGCCCCCCCAGCTGTGAACCACAATGGTACAATCCAATAACTTACTTCCTCGCATAAAAAGTGAATCCAGACTGCTGCCTTACCAGTCTGGATTCAGGAAGAAGGCAGCAGACTACTAACTGCATAGACTGGAAGGGGATCAGACTGCAAGGTCAGCAGTCTTGCAACATTCACAAACAGGAACCAGGAAAACCAGAAGTGTGCATTCCAGTGCACATGAAAGCAGATGAGAATGAATCAAGCTGTTTGGAGTTTATCATTGCAGGTACATTATCAAAGCCAGCTTTGGATTTTATCATTGCAGGTACATTATCAAAGGTGTCTGGATTTATGGAGCAACAGCTCTGTGTGTGTGTGTGTGTGTGTGTGTGTGTGTGTGTGTGTGTGTGTGTGTGTGTGTGTATGTAATGCCCCAGTTGATTTATACTGGTGACTATAGAAAGAACTCAGGATACCTGCTGGTGGTGGTTAGAGACTATCTCAGACTTGAACCCTGTAGCCTGGGTTCAGGTAACAAGAGCCTGAATTCCCTACCCACCACCATCTATGAAACTTTTTCCAGATTTCTGCCTCATATTTTGTTCTGTTCTGTTCATCATAAAATCTATGGTTTCTGAATTTTTAATTCCTTAGATAGTTGATGGTGCAGTGGTAGCACTGTTGCCTCACAGCTAGAGGTTCTCTGGATTGATTCTTGGCTGGGGTGCCTTCTGTGTGGAGTCTGCATGTCCTCCCTGTGTTTGTGTGTGGGTTTGCTCTGGTGTCCTCCCATGTTACAAAGATGTGTCTGCAGTATTTCTCCCTGGGCATCTGCTGAAAATTAGCTTTTGTTCCAAGTCAGACTTTCCTGGTTAACAAATATTAAACAAATAAAATTGACAGGCATTTGCATTTTAGACTTCATATCCTTCAGAAAGTACATAGTAACACAAAACCTTTTATTCTAGCAATTTTCAAAGATTATAAGATGAATATTTGAAATGTATCCCTATTTTGGGACTGTATTCCCCCATTATTGGCTTTGTCCAGGATTTGTTTGCTAAGGCTGAGAGCTATGGTGAGAACTGAATTCACTGAATATGTCTGAGAACTGTATTCCCCTATTATTGGCTTTGTCCAGGTTTTTTTTTTTTTGCTAAGGGTTGAGAGCTATTGTGAGAACTGAATTCACTGAATATGTCTGAGAACTGTATTCCCCCATTACTGGCTTTGTCCAGGTGTTTTGTGCTAAGAGGTTGACAGCTATGGTGAGAACTGAATTCACTAAATGGTATCCATTTATGTTTCTGTCTTCCTCTCTTTCATAAAACAGCTGATTTGGCATAGTGGTATGTTGCTCTGACTGTTTTGCACAGGGTCCTGGGTTCAAGACTTGGCAGTGAAATGTATGGTGGTAACACTGCATTTTATATTAGCAACTTTCCAAGATTATACAAGCAATGTTTAAAATGTGTTCCTGGTTTTTCAAAACAAACTGTCCCCGATTTTGGCTCAAAATGTTGCTCTCCCTCTAATAATCGCTCCACAAAATGGCAATTTTGGAAGAAAATGAGAAAGATTTACAATTAATAAAATAAATGTTGGATTTTTCCACATTTCTTGTGCTGCGAAGTTGAGAGATACAGTTGAGTGTCGAGTAGATTTTACAAGGAGCTGACAGATGCAGAGGAAGAGAAGTTTATTGCTACTTATGCTAAGTCTGTTTGCATTGTTAATAGCACAACAGGTAGTGTACTTGCTTTTGATGCAGAAGGCTGTAGGTTTTACTCCCACAGGGGTGGATGCTGTTGTGCTGAGAATGTCCTCTTTGGCGAAGATACAAGCACTTTATTTGCAGATGAAACAATGAAGTATAAAGCTGTTTGCTAGAAGAAACCTCTTCATTAGTTACAGATCTCTTTAATGTGGAATTTTATAGATGACCTTTACTTCTGCAGAGATTGTGCATATTTACTGATACTGGTGGACTGCAGAAGTTTGAGTAGACTTTTATGATGGAAATGTTCTAAATTTGGCAGTTTTGTCATTATTGGTGCATGCATTTTTCTTCATTGTTTACTGGAAAAATGTTCAAAACAATACATTTAAAACACCCTCTAACTACTGTATTGTATTATACAAGGAATATACTTTAATACAATCAAGAAGGTGTATCACATAACACATGTATGTCTTATGTGTAAGGGGCCTATCATTTGAAAACAGCTCAAAGTTAATCTTTATACTAGCCAAATGTATTTTCTTTGAATGTGGATTTCAATGCTGTTTCAATTAATGTAAGTTTCAAGGACAGAGAAGTTTTAATGCTAAGTCTATTTTCATTGTGAGACTGCATTGCATTGTTTAGCAGATGTCTTAGTGTTTGTGCTGTAAAATGCAAAATAAAACTTTCAAATGAAATTCAAATCATCGTAGAAGTAAAGCAGTATGCACATTACAGTGTTTATGGTAAATGGGGCAAAATAGCCAAGCAAAGGGACATTGGAATGGCTGCAGGGGGGAGGCTCCATTCGACCATGATTTTGTGAGGGGGAAGGGCGGCAAACTCAAAGACAGCCCCAGCTGAACTATACCTCTCAACTGTCTAGATTTTCACAGAATGAATAGATTTTTGCTTTTTATTTTTTGTTTGTTCCTCATAAAAATTGTGGTTTTCTGGTAAATCATTTAGGAACTGCATCACCAAATAATGACAGACATTGAGTTTCAGACTTCATAACCTTCAGAAAAATGCATGCTAAAGCAAGACCTGTTATTCTATCAACCAAGTTTATACAAGAGCAATATTTAGTACTGTTTGTATGTTCCCCCAATATATTTGGACTTGGCCAAATTTCCTGCATTAACAGTTGAGAGGTAAGTGCAAATAAATTGCTTTATAGAATTAGACATATCCAAATCTCTCAACTGTCCCTGATTTTGGCTCAAAATGTTGCTCTCCCTCTAATAATCGCTCCACAAAATGGCAATTTTGGAAGAAAATGAGGAAGATTTACAATTAATAAATAACTGTAATAATCAGAGTTGTAGATTACTTTTATTTCAGAAATGCATGTAGATTTGTTTATTTTGTCAGCTGCTCAAGTTAACTGTACTAATATTAAAAAAGTTCCCTTTCTTTGACAAGTTCCCAGCTGTATTGTGTGGCTACTTTATATTTTTGCATCACATTTTTGGCCCATTTTTCATAAAATTGTAGTTTTCTGTCAAATTAGAGGCAAATCATTAAAGATTAAAGTTAGAAAATAATGACAGACATTTGAGTTTCAGATTTCATACCCTTCAGAAAATTCATACTAATGCAAGACCTACTATTCTATTAGAAAGTTTATAAGAGCAATATTTAAATATTGTCGTTATTTTTGGGCCTTTGTCCCACTTCTATGTATGGCTTTGTCCAGATTTCTTGCTCTGAGTTTGAGAGGTATGACAAATGTGCAAGGCCATCACAGACAGCAAGAGACATTTCAAATTGTCACATACTTGTTGCACCCCACTCCCCCATGTAGTGACTCTAGATGTATCCAAGCAAGGAAAGGAGCAGTTATGCAGTGTAAGCGTGCAGAGTATCCCGCCATCCAAGGTAGACACAAGTACTACAGCAGCTTTTCATCTGTCCTTGCTTGATTTTGCAGAATGTTCTGGTTTTCTGTCATATTTTTATACTGTTGATTTATGCGTCTTATTATTCATAAAGTGCCCATTGCTCTGTGTTTACGTAGTAATGCTTTCATGACCATCAGGTAAGCTTGTCTGAGACTGTAAGATGCAGGTAAGCTTAAATAAACATACTGTTAAAGAATTATCAACATTTAAACCCTTTTTGTTGTTGCCATGCAGAGAATTCTTACATAACTAGATAACCTATAGGCCTTGAGTATTGAAATGCATATGACAGTATTTGTAATAAAGGACAGGATTACAGTATTTTAAGAAGTTCATTACCTTTGTTGGAGACTTGCAGTTATCTTTGCAGGCTTTACCTGTAAACTAAACAGAATGCCATGTGTGATCCATAACCTGTGCAGTAATCCTTTAAGCAATTTATCTTGAGCTTGTTTCTTGTTTGCTGTTCATTTTTTTACTTTGACCATGTTTTCCCCATGAAACAAGAAGATTGTTGTCAGGCAGAAGGTCTTTTTTGGCTAAGAAACATTTCTACAAGTGGGGGTATCACAGAGATTGCTACTTTCAACATGTTACTTGGTACTTTTATAAAGCTGAATATAGATTATAATTAGAACTGCAGTGCAAGGAGAAGTGGTTTGAGTTGAGTGCTGCTTGTTTTTCTTATACTTGACTTTGACTGGCATTCCAGTAATGTATTTAAAAAGTAATGTCTTTTTTTATGCCTTGCAACCTTTTTGTTTCCATCTAGATATTAAGTAAGGTGTCATGCACCTAATGCATTGAAATATTTTTTTTCTTCTACACTTCATTTTGTCTTGCTTGGACTCTCATAATGACAGTTCGGCACCCAGGACAGCGTATTTAATTAAAGTTCCAGTTTTTGTGGTTTTGAGCATAGCCCCTCCCCTTTCTACTTAGCCACACCCATTCCCATTGGCCCCACCCGTTCAGCTATCTCCTGCAGCCCCCCTTTGATTTGAAGCCACCAGCCACCACTGAATTAGATATATAAATAGATGCAGATGCACACACAGAGAAAGAGTGAGTTATCAGATGGAACTCTTATTCATTTTATATACAGAAAACCTATGAAAGGGACAGTATTCTTTATTTGCAGATTGCACACACATGCAGTGACTCCACTATGTACAATTACATTCTGGTATGCACTTGGGGAACCTGATGAAGGAATAATGTTCTCTGAATGGGAAAGCATGAAATTTAGCTCTTTGCTTTACAAATGGACTATGGAGTTGGCTCTTTGTCATACAGGGATGAAGTGCTGCTATAATCAAGTTGTACCAGATTGAATTTACAGCTTAGGTACTGCTGGAACCAGCTGAGGAGTGGCCTTGTGCCAACTCACTTATTCTGGGTCAAGGACAGTGGTGTGATCTGCTGCTGTGCTGGGTGTCACAAAAAAGTAGAAGTACACTGTGGGGCATGAGGGCTTGGGGGTGTTAGGAGCTATCAAGCTGGAACAACAGTAGCCCTCTAGGACAGTGTTTACCTTCAGTGGTGGTGGGGTCATATCCAGGATCATGTACACATACCACCAAAAAAGAGAAGACAGCAATTGTATACAACAACCAGTACAGTCAGAGAAAAACAGAGATACCCACACATTTTGCCTAGGTCTTTGATAGGCAGTAACATGCATAGATGGTAGGAGAGACGTTTCCTGCAAGAAATTAAGAAAATAAATGCTGTCGCCACTCTCAGTATTATTTATTTATTTATTTCTGTTAATGAACTATATGACATGCAACAATGGCAGATGGCTTTCCAGGCATTTTCTGTATTTAATCTTGCAATATTTTGGGAATAGTTACCCAAAGCAAAGAAAAAAAAGAAAATAGAGAAGAACAATTACACAGAATGACACTAATGCATACGTGAATACACTGTTAGCAGCAATGACTGATACAAATAAAGTGCTGCACCATGGACCACGCATGATATTCTAGAATACTTACTATCAGAGAAAAAGTGTTACTTTAGAATAATGCCTGTTTACAAAGCAGCAGCACTGTGCCACAGTAACTCACTTAGACATTTAGAATCTAGCCCAATAATGACTGTTGGGCTCAGTGAGATAATAATTATATGCTAAAAATGACAAAAACATATATATTTACTTTTATACATCAGCAAACAAAAGCCTGTCCATGTAAAAATGATAAAAAGCATCACTATAAATCACAAAATGAACTGTATAGTACTTTATTTCACTACTAAGTGATTCCATCTCACATAGGTTTCATCAGAGTAAAACAAAACTGTTAAAAAGCCAAGCTTATACATCTTAAAGCTACCGATTAGATCTCAAATCCAATAAAAAAGTTAATTAATAGTCCTTAATGCTGTACTCAGAAAAAAAAATATTTAACTGTTTCTACGTCGGTTACAATCTGCCTTCTTTTGCTTCTGCAACTAGAAGTTAGAACCATGCAAAATATGTTGGGCTAAATAGGAAACAGTATTTTAAAGCAATTGCTTATGTCAGAATTACATACTAATATACAGCTATACATTCATGCACACACAACTGCTTTAAATATGATAGTACACTCAGCACTGTGTGTATGTTTGTCAGAAAATTATAATTTCAATTTAATATAGGTGATACTGAAAACTATTTGCAGGATTTGTATTTCTAATTCTGTTCTGTTTGATTTCTGGATTTTCTATTACTCATTATATAAGTCTGCGCGTACACACACACACACACACACACACACACACACACACAGAAAATGAATCATGTTAATATATGTAATCATTAAATACATTCAGTGATAAAAGTCATACCTGTCTTTCAAGCTTCTGTTGTCGTAGGTTGCTGCCTTCATCATCTAAAACGCTACAAAGAAAGATAATATCCCAGTCAATAAATGGCAGTTAAAATGTGGCAAAAATGGACAGTTTCTAGGTTCAGAATACAGCAGTGTGATATAGCTTATTTAGTGATAAATAAATGTAACCTATTACAAAGTGAAGCCGAGTTAAGGTCATTCACTAGGCCATGAGCCACATACTTGCACAGTTTAAATTATGTCCTTAAACATATTTTATTTTCGCTCTACATGCTTTGGTAATACAATCAAATATAGATAAATGGGGGGTTATTTTTTATTCCAGATACTCATCTTATTCCATTCCAGTTTTTGTCTTGATATGTGTAACAATATGTAGAATTGCACAAAAATGTACTTAGTAACCACCAACACTATTCATATATGAAACATGGGATTAGTGATTATTTCTTAGTTAAATATTTGAATTAATTAGATGGGAACATTAGTTCATTAAAGCAGTGAGTCTTTGTAACTATCAAAGTGTTGCAAAGTAAATGTAGTTTGTATTGTAGCTATCAAAGTGCTGCACAGTAAATGCAGTTTGCATTTTCACTGTCAAAGTGCATCTGTAAATGATGATCATTTTCAGTAAAGACAACGTAGAATATGAAAAATTAAGTTCAGTGTGGTTCATTTCAAATGTATCTATGTGCTTTTTTAAAACATGTAGCCTTTTTGAAGAAATAATTTCATGCTACATGTTTTCAGGAGCAGTCCAGGACACTGTGCCTATCTGGTTGACTTGCTCATAGTCAAACAGTAAGGAAGTTGTAGAAATCGGTCTCACATCACCAAACAGTTGTTTCCCACTGCCTTTACAGAATTTGATCTAAAATCTATTTTCCACTGAATTTATTCTTGCTTTAAAAAGAAAACAAGGGTCACCCACACCCATGCACACACAAAAGGAAAAAAATAGTCCTTTAGATTTAGGAATTAGAATGAAAAAAAAGGTTGAATGTAACTTGAAAGCAGAAAACCATGCATGTAGTTTGTTTTTCGTGTCACTGTCATACAAGGTTCTGTTACTACTGCTTCATCCCAGGGTCTTACTCTGTTAGGCAAAACAGGATTAAACAAATTACCTGTGTCATAAGATCTGAAAAACTAAGCAAATGAGCACATATCTATGCAACTGTGTATGTAGGGTTGCCACCTTTCTACTGTGCCATTTCCTGACAAACAAACCCCGCCCCATACACAATCAAGCCACACCCATTCCCTTTAATAACCACGCCCCTTTACTCTAGCTCCCTTCAGCACAAGTCTTTAATATCACATACAGTTACCAATTAGTAGAAAAATGTGCAATGAGTCAGAAGTAAATTAAAAAAAACTTTATTTAGCAATATTTAATTCAAGGGTTCACTACATACAACAGTACATCACACACAAGCATGGGAAGACTAAGCCCAAGTCTAATATCACATGTAGGTAGTACTAAAATGGAAATACAGTTACTTAGATATTCTTCTTCTTCTTCTTCTTTTGGCTTTTCCCAGTTAGGGGTCGCCACAACGGATCACCGTCCGCTCATGATTGGCAGTGGAGTTTTACGGTGTCGAGTTGCCAGCTCGGCACCCAACCTGCCACAGAAGGCACACACACCCACATATTCACACCTAGGGCCAATTTAGTGTGTCCAATCCACCTACAGCATGTCTTTGGGATGTGGGAGGAAACTGGAGCACCCGGAGGAAACCCACGCGACCACAGGGAGGACATGCAGAACAGTTACTTAGATATTAAAAACACCAATTCATTCAAAACAGTACATTAAGGGTTCACCACACACAATAGTAAAAGAAAAGCAATTGTTTAAAGTGTCTTCACAGTTTTGCTAGAAATCATTGCTTATACTTGAAGCTATATTTGGCATTTGATCTAGCAGCCTCAAGTAATGGCTGGTTATTTTTCACAAATGAATAAAACTGCGAACAACTCATGTTAAAGTTTAGCATGACCTGCAACTCTGCCTTCACAAGAGACACAAGCATTCTATTTCTTGTATCAGTCCACACATTCCCCATAAGTGAAAAAACCCTTTCCACAAAGATATTGCTGGGGGGATTGAAAGGGCAAACTGCACCAGTCTGTAAAGTGGCTTGCAGTCTGGAGATTTACTAAAAAAAGTCACCCGGCGATCACTTACAGATGCCTCTGTCATCTGTAACAGGACTGGCAATGCAGCAGTTAAAGTACAGTAGTCTGAGTAAAGTGCTTCAATGTCCACATCCAATTTGAAGAGGTCTGCAACTGTACGCAGTTCTGGCCAAGTTACAGGATGTTGGAGGTGCATAGCTTTAAAGGGACGATTATCATAGTCAAACCACTTCTGTAGGTAACAAAGTGCTTTACTGTAAAAATCACAGAAGGTCCTACAGACATGCTGTGCAACAGCTGGAGTAAAGTGCTGTAAGGCAGATGAAACTTTAGCATCAAAGAACTAGTCATCTAGCCTTCTCTGCAACTCATCTTTCAAACTTTTCATCACGGTGTACAACTCAGGAGCAGAGAGAGTGTTACTTTCAAGTTTTGCTATAGACTTGTGGAATACCTGCAGGACGTAGTGCATGAAATGTATGTAACACTCTGCCTCCGAGACATCCCCACTGATGCCATCTTCATCAGCCTCCACAAATTTCCAGATAAGGGGGTGACAGTCCTCAGGCCCTTGACTAATAAAATAACTTTTAACAGCAGGCCAACATTCTACCAGCCTCGCCACAGCTGGGAACAAAGACAGCCACCTTGTTACAACATGCTGCATGATTTCCCTAAAGTCCTGGTCTAGGAAAGAATAGAAGCCTTTCAACAGTGCCATTTTTTTAGCAGATGTTGAAAACCCACTATGTACTTTCAAAATCAGAGTCTCCACATCAAACTTTGCAAGGGACTTGCTTGCATGCTTGGCACAGTTATGTATTACGTGGCATAAACAGTTTGCTGCAATGATGTGAGGCACCTCAGATTTCAAACTTTTAAAAACAGACCTGTGCTTTCCATAACTGACTGAGGCATTGTCTGCAGCATAGCTAGCAATGTTTTGTACTTGGAGTCCTTTATGCACAAGGATGTCCTTTATTCTAGTAAAGATACATTCAGAACTTTTGTTATGATCGTCGTAGAAATCAAGGAGTTTCTGTTGTGTGCCATGGGTGTGAGTAAAGTACTGAATAACTAAAGGGAACATTTTTCTGTTCCCTTTATTGGATGCATCTGATCCCACTGAGAAATAGGAATTGCCAAGTTCCTGCAGAAGGAGCTCCTCTGAATGAGGTGCAAGAACATTCATGACAATACTCTCAGATTTTGTCTTCCCACAGCTGAATTTTGAAGCCAAAGCAGAATCAGGGAAGACTGTCAGTGCCAGCTTACCTCCACAATCTATGGATACATATGAGTGACCGTGTTTCACTCCATGATAGACTGCTGTCATTTCAGCTGCAGTCACTTTGGAAGCTTCACTGGTTGCACTACGTGGCTGAATAAACTTGGTCATTACAAGGTCCTACCTCTGGAGCTGAAGGCTTTGCTGATGTTTGTCTGACTTCTGATGGCTTTTCAATGCCTTTTCCCCATCCCATTTTACAGTGAAAATTGTTCCACAGGATGTGAACTTTGCCATGGCATCTGCATTTGGAACAGGTCACACCCATGAGTAGCTTTGCTCCCACACCTTATTATAACTGCAGAAAAACCTCTTAGGAGACATGTTTTCAGCCTCTTCTTGATGATCCATTGACCTTTTCCTGAACATGATTCGTGCAGGATCCTTGCTCAACACTACAATAAACCAAAACAGCTATTAATACAAAATCAAAACACTTGTGGCCAACACCAGTGCCTGGTGGGGCCTGTGTCAGTCAGTAGCCACTAGCCAGAGTTGATCACATTCACATGTGAATGTCCAGACTTTCACACCCTAGTAATACCAAAAAAAAAGAGAGACTCCACATGAAAAATTAACAGTGAAGGTAAAGCAATGAAAGGCAGAAGCAACTCCTTTCTGAGGGACATTCTGCAGCTGTTACACATAAACCTGGTGTGACAGCAGAATATGCACAGAAGGCATTCAACTGTGTGTAAAACACACGGGTCAGACACTACAGCAATGCACCACGTTAAGACCCTCTACTGTTATGTAGAACCAAATGCAAAAGTTATCCAGCTGAGTCTGAACACTGTGGACTGACAAGATAAAGACGAAATACATGGTAGCTCAGCAATCATACCTTCTGGCTACACCTGTAATAACTTGCATAAAGACAAACCGGACAGTGTGGGCCGACACGATGATAAAGATGAAATATGTAGCTCAGCAATCATAATACCCTCTGGCTGCAACAGTAATAACTTGCGTAACGATAAAATAGACCGTATGGGCAGACATGATAAAGATGAATTCTGTAGCCCCACAGTATTCCAGATGCAACACCCCATATTAAGTGCAATTTCTCTTAGCACAGAGACCAGTCAACTTGGGGCTGGTTTCTCCCCTTTTCCACTCCAGATCCCCACCACCACCTCCCACTGGCACAGTTATAGAGTTGAGCATAGTGGCCAAGTGAAGACCTCCAGCACCCCATTTATCAAAAAGTGCTTTGGGCCCCCATTCAAGCAGTTGAGACACACTGAGGTCTGATTTATATACACACGGGAAAGGCTGGCACAAGTTTACTAACTATGCCCCCTTTTCCACAGACTACAAGGTAATCATTGCCACCTACTCCTTATAAGCAACTTTAAGGCCCTAACAAAGTGTGTTCAGTCTTACTGTGCAATAGTAATAAACATTGGTAGTTTGACCAATGCCAACGTAGAGTGGCCCACAGTGTCACTAAATAAATATGCAAGTAGTCTCAAAACTTAAATATTTACACAACGAAACATTTAAACATATTTAATAAGAAAATATCCAGTATATATTCACTGTAACAAGCTCAAAACCACATGAAATATTTCACATTGATAGTCCCAAAGTAAAGCAGCTACATTAAGCCTTATTATATACCCAAGACAGTACACCTAGAAAGAAAAACAGGTCAAGGTAAACAACGGTGATGACAGACTAGAAAAGACAGTTCTACAGTCCAAGCATTTTATACAAATCATGTAGTCATTATATATTCACTGTAACATCAAAGTACAAAACCACATGAAAGATTTAAAATAACGTTGCAGTAAAAACAGCCAAACTAAGCCTTGGTATAGATGGTATACCCTAGAAAACACAGATAAAGGTAAACAGTGATGACAAGCTAGACAAATAGCTACATTAACCCTCACTATATACCGAAGACGGTACACCCTAGACATAGACACCCTAGAAAGAAAACACAGGTCAAGGTAAACATCACGGTGATGACAGACTAGAAAAGACAGTTCTACAGTCCAGGCATCTTATACAAATCATGTAGTCATTATATATTCACTGTAACATCAAAGTACAAAACCACATGAAAGATTTAGAACATTGCAGTAAAAACAGCCAAAGTAAGCCTTGGTATACCCTAGAAAATGCAGATCAAGGTAAACATTGCAGTGATGACAAACTAGAGAAATGATAGTTCTACAATCATAGCAAGAACCCTATGTAACTCATAGTCAGTATACATTCACTGTAACATCAAAGTGCACCCACATGAAAAATAATAAATCAAAGTGCACCCACATGAAAAATAAAAAATTACAATAACTGCAGTTAAAAACAGCCAAACCAACCCTTGCTATATATCTCAGTCTGCAGACAGTATCCTAGAAACTACAGATAAAGAATAAGATAGAAGTGGTGATTACAAACTAGAAATTGTTCTAGTTGATAATCACCACAACATGTTGAACATCTAGATATAGTTACACAAATCTTATACAAATCATGTGTTGTCACCATCAATGAATGAGATAGTGCCAGCACAGCTAGTGAATTAATATAAGTTTAATACTTAAAAATTCAGTAGTAGCTATGCTGTGGCAGTATCTCATTCCCCTTGCCACACTAAGCTTTGAAAATCTACCTCAATCCACCGAAGATATCCCGAACTGCAAACATCCGAACCAGCAAAGAAATTTCAGACCTTAAGTAAGTACCTCACCGACCTTTTTTAGTAAAAGGTAACATATACCTGAGAGCACCGCCTTTTATCCCTTAATTTTCATGGGCTTTTGTGGGCATTGACTCGCAAATCTAAGTGTTGATTGGCTGCTTGCTGCATGCGCCTCTTCTGCAGCAAGCAGCCAATCAACCAAGACGGCAATGTCATTTTTTTTTAGTTAGCGTACAGACGCGCTGACATTGTGCTTTGTATTTCCGGACTCTCCGAGCGAGAACCGGAGAACTTGAGTGCCCTACTGATTTCCGGACACTCTGGGAAAAAAAGGGAGGGGTGGCAATGCTATGTGTATGGGAGGTTCACAGCTAAGTGAAATGTTTAGAAATGCAAATGGAGTTGTTTTGGAGAGGGCACAGATAAGGATACCGGAGGAAAGGAAAAGATAGGACAAGCAGGACAGGAATGTGAGGGGTGAAAAGAAGAGTGGTTAGACAGTAGGAAAAAGAGGAGAAGGTTTGGTAATAGCAGAACTAGGAAGGCAGAGTTTTCAAGAGAAACTAGAAACAAAAGGGGGGATACGGGAATGAGGATTCCCTTTGAATTCTTGATAGATCTATTCTAAGAATTTTAGTTCAAAGAATTAATTGTATTCCAAGACAAAACTCAGACTCAATAAACAAAATAAGGTTGTGCACATTGCAGGGTGATTCACCCCCCCCACCCTTACTGCTGAACTTATGGTTTACCTTTAAAACCACGTATTGCAGAAGGGCAAACAGAACATTTCCGAAAGGCAGTCTGCAAGATTTGCAAATGCTGAACGGAAAAAGGTTCGAATGAGCAATGAGCAAATGCACAATGAGATTCGCTCATTGCACATTCAACATTCAGGGGCGGATTGCACTATAGTGGGGATTGGGAAATGGTTCCTTTCCCCACTATAGTGTGATATCGGAGTTAGAATAATAAAGTAGGAGGAGTGTGGGGGTGCAGGGGGCCTTGCCCCCCTGCTTTACAATGTATTTTTTTTTCGACTTTATGTTTGAAAAACAGCAAATCTGCTGTTCGATTTGCTGTTTTTTCAACATGAAGGTTTGTCGACATTGTTAGTTTCATGGTTTTGAGTCACTCGTATTAGCACTCGAACCACTGTAATTCGCAGTTTTAAAGGTAAACCAAACTTATACATGTCTTTCATTAAGAGAAGTTTAACTGCAATGGGAATTTTCAAGTGACTTTAGCTGAAATTATGATTTATTGCCATGGCTTAATATCATTTAAATCTCAGAACTTTAAGTGTAGACGAGTTTTACCAAGCCCCCATGTCTGTATGATATATTTCTATCAACATAAACCCACACTTTCAATTTGACACTATATAAATCCCTCTGTCGATATTAATTTTCATATGCACTGTATTTATCATTATTTAATCTCTGTACTGCATAGTATACTTATTTTGGAGCATTTCCCCTTGGGCCTCCACTGCAAAAAGGAGTAACCTTCACTTACCCACTGGGACCAACTAGTAAAAAACAGCAACACATTTCAAACATGAGCAAAAAGCCACTGAATACTTAAAAACATTTATCATTCTTTATTCAACACTTAAACAGGTAAGTGTTTTCATCCAAACCATTATAGAGGACTTCATCAGAACGGTTGTGTTAAAAAACACAGGGTGTTTATAACCCTGACCATAAAAGATCACCACTGACACCAATCAATTCTTAAAACAATACAGGAAATCAGGAATTCTACATACCCACTATCTGGAAGAAAGTCTACATGCTTCCCCTACATAAAGGTGATAACAGCTCTGATACCTCCAACTTCCATCCCATCACTATCTTCTTCTTCTTTCGGCTTTTTACGGTTAGGGGTCGCCACAGCGGATCACCTGTCCGCTCATGATTGGCAGTAGAGTTTTACGCTGTTGAGTTGCCAGCCCAGCGCCCAACCTTCCATGGAAGGCACACACATGCACACACTCATTCCTAGGGCCAATTTAGAGTGTCCAAACCACCTACAGCATATCTTAGGGATGCGGGAGAAAACTGGAGCACCCGGAGGAAACCCAAGCGACCACAGGGAGGACATGCAGACTCCACACAGAAGGTACCCCAGCCAAGGATTGAACCGGAGAACCTCTTGCTGTGAGATGGCAATGCTAACCATTGTGCCACAGTGGCTGCGCTTCCATCCCATCACTATACTGAGCCCTATTTCTAAAAGCTTAGAAAAATGCATACACACCCAGCTCCAGCAATACCTCCTGAACAATAATCTTCTATCTTCCTGTCAACACGGTTTCCGCCCCACCCATAGTACTATCACTGCTCTCCTATCATTCACAAATACTTTTAACCAAGTGTGTAATGAAGGAAAACTTGTCTCCTCCCTCTTCCTTGATCTATCCAAGGCATTCAACACCATCTCCCACACCGTACTTCTCTCCAAGCTTTCAACTTTGAGCCTGTCCCCACCAACTCTGCTGTGGTTTTCCAACTACCTATCTAATAGAAAACAATACACTATATGGCTTAACTCAACCTCACCATTCCTTGATACCCCCACAGGAGTCCCTCAAGGATCCATATTAGGCCCTCTACTTTTCAGTATTTTCATTAACGACTTTCATTCTTGTGTTCCCAACAACTCTGTTTTTCAATATTCAGATGACGCAACTATAATATGAATCCTCCAACACAATACCTGAACTACTTGCACACACTCAGCAAGCATTCTCCTCCTTTGAAAACACGATGACTAACAATCATCTCACACTCAATCTAAACAAAACCAAACTTCTTCTCTTCTCCCCTAAGAAAACCATTATTATCAACAAACCAAATTTTAAAATCTACTCATTAAATAAAACTACCCTAAAAGTTGTCTCACATACAAAACTGCTAGGCCTCACCATTGATGAAAGCTTAATCTTTGACCAGCACATCCACAACAACATTAAAAAACCCATGAAAAGCTAGGAACCCTCTACAGGCATAAACACTTCCTCAACCCCATTACCAAACAAACCTTGGCCTCTACCTTCCTACTACCATCCCTTCTATATGGTGCCCCCTTCTAACTAACATTTGCACATCCCTAAAAACCAAAATGGAAACCTGTTATAATAAAATTGCCATATTTGCAACTAATGCCACCTACTCCTCCCACCACTGTTCCTTACTTCAAGCACTCAAATGGCTTGAGCTACCACAATACCTTATTCATCAACAACTGATTATAGCCCACAAAATTAAATATAAAGCTCTCGACTGTCCTGCTTTCTCCTCCACTCTAACTCAATACCACCCAAACAGACCACTTAGATCAAAAAATGAGACCCTGCTACTCGTCCAAAAACCTACACTCCCTGCTGGGCATGCACTCTACTCTTACTGCATTGCCAAACTCTGGAACGCACTCCCAACATCACTGAGAGCCAGCAATTTTGCTAGATCCTTCAAAGACACCCTCCATTTACAACTACCCATTAGCAGTGCTCCTGCTCCACAACCTACATAACCTGACCCCTTCCAACTGTCCTTTGTATATTTGTACTTATATCTTATGCAATTGTTATATACTCTTATGACTGTTAAACTTCAACAGTACATATGTTTAGCATTTTGACTTGTAGCTAATAGTTGTTTTTTAACGTCAATTTGTACCCTAACTGTATGTTGTACTTGTGTCAATTTACTGTATGTTGTACTTATGTTTACTTGGAGCTTTCCTCTCCAGGCCTCCACTGAAAATGGGCTGGCCCAGTGGACACTCCTGGCAAACAAATGTAAAACAAATAAAATAAATAATACTACTGTAAAAAAAAAAGGGCAGCATACTCAATACATTACAATGATACCCTTACATCAATAACTGATTAATGAAATAGTATTACAAAATATGAAAAATACATTTAAGAATGCTGTCAGTGGATACTATTTCATTTAACCCAGGAAGTCTATCAGCAGCAGTAATAAGTTGCCATTTCAATTCTAAGGCTTCCAGCCTGAGTTTCCAGAGGCCACCCACTTAGATCGACATAAACAGAATCCAACATCATAAATTTAAAATGATGATTCACAAATTCATTATAACATCTAGCTAGGGCATTACTTGGGTTATTTTTCTCAACATCATATAAATGTTCATAAATATGCTCTTTAAACACACTTTAGTTTTTTCTTATAAAGAATCCCAGGCAGTCAGTAACAGGCCACATATACTGCCCTTTTTGATCTACAATTAATGTAGTCTTGTTGACCTATTCATTCCCATTAATGTCACCCTTATCACCTTCCATAATATATTCAGACTGCTTACATGCACCAAACTTATAGGTGCCCTTTTTGTTACCTCTGTGGTAACCCATATTAGGGAAATGTATTTCCAACACATTTTTGATAGTCCTATGCATCTTATACAGAATCTTTTTGCATTATCCAGGGTTCAACTAATATCATTACCTAATCTACAAATATTCCAGTTTTGACCCAAAACTTGTTTTTAATTTCTTTATAGTCCATGATGTAAGTCAAAACAATTGCCTTATAAGAGGCACTAACCTTTGAATGCTGGTTGGAAAATTCAACATTGGTACCTAAAAGGGGAACATAAATACCCAAACTTTTTTTTCTACTAACGTCATGGGAAGTTTCATTTATTAAATCACTAGGGTAGCCTCTTGCTAATCACATTTCTTTTCATTTCATTATTTCCTCAGAAAATAACCCTGATTTTAGATACCATTCTAGCTTCATGAACCATTTGCCCCCTAACTATTGCTTTTCTGTGATGCAAAGTGTGGCAGCTAGAAAAATGCAACAAGGTGTTAGTGTGTGTGTGGGTTTTCTGAAGATCTCAGAAGCAAAGATTTTTCTATTTAGATCTTTAAATAATTTCACATGAAAAAACATCAATCTGTTCTCCTAAATTACTAATGGTAAACTGGAAAAAATCTGTAGATGTATTAACAAAATACATAATTTGTTCTAATTGCTTGAGACTACCCTTCCAAAAATACAAATATCATCCAAAAATCAGACATATAGACTGCAGTGTTCTCTAAAAGAGGAATTAAATATAAACAATACTGGCATAAATGGGAGTACAAGTGGCCCCCATATCTATACCTGTAATTGTATGACAGAAGGATCCCAAAAATATATAAAGTTCTTATGCAACACAAGCTCCAATAAAGTGGCTAGACAATTGATTTCTCAGCTCTGATAAGTAAATTCATTCAAATATTCTACAAACCATTTAAGTCCAATATCATAGGGAAAAAACAAGAATAAATCCTTAACATCAATTGTCACAGAAAATGAAATTTTCTTCAAACAATGAAGTCACAATTCTCAAAAGAAAGACCCAGAAATCCTTCAAAGTATAAGTGTTCTTCTGAAATCCATCCTTAAGCCTAAAGTCCATATACTAGGCTAAAGGGTATGTTTTAGAATTAGTGGCATTAACTATAAGTCACAGAGGTGGACCCCCCCCCCAAATCTTTATGAATTTTGGAGATACCAAAAACTCCAGGTATAGCATAATAATCATTTTAATGCACTGCATAAATCCACATCAATCTATCCTACTATTAATAGGTCATGAAGATGGTGATCAATTCTCAGGTAAGAAATATTAATTTCATTAATCTCTTGATAAGTATCCTGCCTTAAAATATTATCCGTCTTATTAATATAAGCCACAGTGTTCCACATCACTAAGCCTCCACTTTTATCCAGCTTCATTACCCTAATGGAGTTATCACTGCATACTTGTATGAGAAGATTTTTTTCCTTACTATTTAAATTGTGAAAAATCTTAAATTTACTTTTATTAAAAATATTTCTAAATTCCATTTCTCACATCCTTTTAAATAATTGCAGAGTACGGTTTAAAGGTAGATGAATAACACTCTTTTTGCAAAAATTAGAATTAGTGCTAGAGTAGTTTTAGTAAACAAATGCTATTAAATAAATAAACAAACTAATATTTATTTATATAAGCCAACTTCTCTTCTTAAATCACAGACAGCAAAACACATGCGACACTAAAATTATGGGTGAAGCCACATGTTAATGCAACTCTCAAAGGGAGTGGCTACTTCTGATTAATCATGAGCTTTCCCCAGAAATGTTCTTAGCTCCCAATGATATTTGCTGAGTGATTCAGAGAATATGTTGATGGTGTTCACCAATTCACTTTCATAGAAGTACTACTATAGGTAAATACAGCAAAGCCATGGGGTGAATAATGTGTGTGTGTGTGTGTGTGTGTGTGTGTGTGTGTGTGTGTGTGTGTGTGTGTGTGTGTGTGTGTATATATATATATATATGTGTGTGTGTGTATGCATGTGTGTGTGTGTATATACATATATATATATATATATATATATATATATATATATATATATATTTACACACACACACACACACACACACACACACACACGAGTGTGCTGATGAGTATTTCAAAGAGTGTAAGGTGAAGCTTGTTTGTGCATGACTGTTTGTTTGTGTGTGTGTGTGTGTTTGTGCGTGCATGCCCATGAGTGCATGTATGCTACCACGATACATGTTAGAGAGATCACTGTCATGATGAGATCCGATACCAAAGTGTTCAATTCAGAGACAGTGGAATGAGCTCTTTATGAAGTGGTTAATTGTGTGGTTCTATTAGGTCAATGTTGTTGTTGTTGTATCTTTCGGCTTTTCCCAGTTAGGGGTTGCCACAGCGGAACTCTGGTCCGCTAATGACTGGCAGTAGATTTTTACGTACCGAGTTGCCAGCCCTGACGCACAACCTTCAATGAAGATACGCCCATTCACGCATGTCTCCACACAGAAGACGCTTTAGCTGAGAATCGAACAGGACAACATCTTACTGTGAGGCGACAACGCTACCTTAGCACCACAACCGCAGTTGAGTGGTTCTATTATGTCAATAAATAGGAAAATATCCCTGCTGCATTAACTAAGCTGCATTGACCAATTAACATGGATAGAGATAATCATTCTAAATCCCAGACATTCTGTATTGCTACTATTATACAACAAATGTTAAGTTTCCACAGAGGGATCACAAGAAAAAGCAAAAAGAAAAATTGTTAGAAATAGGGCTGCAATCTAAAAGCAGCAGTGCAGGGACCAGCCATCATCTTGGTCTTGTTTCTCTGAAGTGACAAATGCCTATATATCTATATATATATATATATATATATATATATATATATGTTTACTATTGTTTGTGCAAACAACATTCTATCTGCTGCAATGTGCCGAAGAACAGAATGCCGAACGCACAAGCACTTTTGCACCAGATAGTCGATTCCACTTATGCGAATGCACAACTGCATTCGCATAAGTGGAAATCGACTATCTGCACAGAGATTGCGGTACAGTGGGGAGTGGAAATTCATCCACATCCCCACTGTAGTGCGATCTCACAGTTAGAATATATAAGTGAGGGGTGCAGCTGTTTGATTTACATCAGCTCCTATAAGGCTATCACTTGGTGGTTTCGACAACAAAGTCGAGTCAAACGCGTCGAGCATTTCGTTCAACATTATGTAAGTTAATTTTTTTTTACTTTCAGTATTACCATTCATTTATTTGAATGGAAAATGTTTTTCCATTCGAATAAATAATAGTAAACCTTATATATATATATATATATATATATATATATATATTTATATAGATAGAGATATATTTGTATGTATATATACATATATCTTTTTTTAATGTTGAAAAATGTAACTTGTCATTTGATATCTGGAAACATGAATTATCTGAGCACCCAATGCAGCTATTCAAGTAGCTAGTGCTGGCTTAAGTTGGTAGACACAGGAAATGGGTTACACATTTCAGCCACTGTTGCTTGCAGAAGGTATATAAGTATCTGATGCCAGTTCAGTTCTTCTGGAATACTAACAACCCCAATATTAAAATGCCACAAGGGATTTTCTAAATCAATGTTTTCTGATTCCAGCATATTCTTTATTCATAAGAGACCGAAGCTTATTTTGTAGCTCATAATGTTTAAATTTCAAGCAGCTTTGCCTGAGGTTTTGTTTGACTGATGTATCATTTAAATAAAAAAAGTTGTATGGACATTATTCAATATTTTATTAATGACCATTGTGACTTAAGCATTCCATTAAGGACAGTCAATAGTGAAAATAGAATTTTCAATGTATTAAACAGAGAAAGAGTCCAGTAAAAGTATCAATCATAGGCTAATAGTACAGTCATAACACTGAAAAGCATCATAATTAGACAGAGGGACTGCAGAGAACTGTAATCAAGAAAGAACAGCTAATTTAACACTGATGATTCTTTGCATTTTTTTGCTAGAGATAGTGGAAGTTATTTTTCATGGGAAGATTGCTGTGCATAACTTTTCTTCACCGAGAGAAAAGTATAGTTTGTCAGATAGACACAAGGACCATGTCTTCCCTAAAATGCAGAAAATAGTTTCCTCCAAATCCCATCATATCTCAATGATCTCATCTCACTATATTTGCATAATATGTTCAAGCAAAACTTGCCAGTCATGACTGCAACTCGAAGACACTAAAGCAGTAATTAAATATTGGAATTCAGGTGAGGAGGTGGTAAATCTTATTTTTCTTTGAAAATCCCTTGTCAAATTATTTTGGATAAGAATAAATTGTAAAACTCTGATTAACTCTCAAACTATTCTGCATATCTATTCTCACAAATAACAGCAATTAATTGATTAAGTTGTCAAAGTGAAATGACTTGTAACAAGGACATGAGCTCAGTCAGCAGTACAATGAGAATGGCTTACACCAAGTTGGTTACTCCAGATTAAATATGTACAAAGACATTTCTCCTTTTGTTCCTCATTTATTACAAATGGATGTTTTAATACAAATAGCTGTTTAATTACTTACCATTTTTGTACACACCAGCAACTTTTCTTTTTGCTTCATTATGTTTTATTTGCTTGGTGGCAGAAGAATCAATTTGCCTAATCCCTTTGCCTACTACATGCCTTTCATCCCTCTCGCCCTTTCTCATTCTGCCCCATGTCCCCGCAGATACTCTCTGCTGTATCTAGTATAGAAACACTGCCCACAACTGACTGTTTGCATAAGTGCTTTCACAGATCTATGGTGGGTTTATCTATCCAGTCTGCTGCCAGTATCACTCTTTCTACCATACTTCCTGTTCTGGGTGACCTGTTCTCGTCACACTGACTTCCTGTTCTGGGTGGCCTGTTCTCAGACAGACATGATCTTCCACATCCATATCATGCCTACCTTGTGTCTTCTGGCCTCTACTGACAATATCTCTAGCACTTTTGTTCTCCGGTCTTATCCTTCCTCCCCTATGGCGGCTTTCCTGTGGAACATCTATCATGAGTAAGGCACCTATGAGAAATGTTTGACTCTTATCAAACGCAGTTAGGTAGATGACTACTACTGTAGATTTCCTATTCACGGACCACAGGCTGTTGATAAAGCTATGTTAACTGGCAGTTATTTTGATCTGATAGGCAGCTACCCTGTGAGGGTTAATTTGCAAAGTATGTTTGAAGCTTATAGGAAAAGTGGTTAGATTTGAAAATCTCCATTAAATCTAAACTACAAAAAAGAAGTACAAAGAGGATGAAATCATTTACCATGGGAGACAAATGATGTGGTTTTATTGATTGCATATAAGTACCTAGGCTTCAGCTACTGCATGTATTTTATGTGTGTGTTTGTGCATTTGTGTGTGTGTGTGTGTGTGTGTGTGTGTGCGCGCACGTGTAAATATACACACACACAGACACACAATCATATCTATCAATATGCGTGTATATGTATTATATAAATATTTTATATATATATATATATATATATATATATATATATATATATATATATATATATATATATAGCCTACTTCTAAAGTTTCAAAACTTCAAATTTCTTATGGTCGGTACCATAAGCTCAAAGTTTTGAAACCCTGAAATATACATAAAAAAAATAAAAACAAAAAAAATCTTTTCTTTTACATTTTTGTAGGGGGGCATTCCCTCCTGCAACCCCCACACCCCCAATAATTAAATATACCAACTCCGAGATCACACTACAGTGAGGAAAATGGTAAATATACCATTCTATGCTGTACGGCGATCTCTATTTAAATGGTTCGAAGTTTTAAAACTTAGATCGTATGGTCTCGACCATAAGAAATTCGAAGTTTTGAAATTTCAAAATTTAGAAGTAGACCTTTATATGTGCATGTGTGTGTGTGTGTGTGTGTGTGTGTGTGTGTGTGTGCATGCATGTATGTGTGTGTGTGTACACACACACACACACACACACACATATATATATATATATATATATATATATATATATATATATATCTAAAACACACACACACACACACACGCACACACAGTACAGTTCAGGTATTTGTGTAACTCTGGATTCTGAGTTGCACTTTACTCCATGCAAGGGACTGTAAATTACTTACACATCAAAAACCGCATTTCTGTGTGTGCTGGTTTGTCTGATGAGTAGATGCTTAGTGCTGGGTCAGTTCAGTGTGTGTATGTGTTTGTATGTGTACATGTATTTGTGAAGAGTTTGTATTTCAGTGAGCAGACTAGGGCAATGAATATGTATATATGTGTATGTACCGCTGAATGAATGGGTGACTGGGGACATGTGAGTAAGTGGTAAATGCCAAGTATCTGTCTGATTCCAAGTCATGAGTGGCAGTTATCCTACTGTTAGTGCGGTTTCAACATTTGGGTGAGAACAAGGGGTTCCAAGGAGCTTTGACCACATATAAAGTACATTTCTGAGTTATTTAGTGTGCTTGGACATGTGGCTGTTTAATGTTAAGTCAACTGAGTCACCGTGTTTGTGCATGTACATGTACCAGCGATTAATACCTGCTTCAGTGTCCATCTGTGTATGATCTGAAGATGTTATGTTTTGATGAACTGCACCTTGTCCAGCCTGCCCTCAGTATCGAGCACTCTACCTTCCGAATATAATATTTTAAAAGACAGTAGCCTTCTCATAGGAAATCAAAAGTTTCTTTTCCTGAATTTCTGAATGAATTACTTTGTGTTTTATCCCTCCAGACCCCTAAAGCACAACCCTATCCAATTGCTTCCGCTCCTGAAAGACACAAAATAAATTAATTTCCCACATCAGTTCCTCATTATAGATCTTAAAGTGAAAAAGCAAGAATATAAAAGAACATCTTTCTTGTACTATTACTAATCTAGTGAGAAGTCTGCTAGTATAAAAAATGAGCATAAACTTACAGCGACATATTACTTTGGGAATAATTCTGAACGACACACTAAGGCAGAGATACAAAATGTATGATCTGTCTTACTGCTGTCAAAGAGTAAAGTTATTTGTATTGATACACAAGAAATGTAAAAGGACAATGTGTACAATATGTCACCCTTCTTTGTTTACTGAAAAACAGCTGCAGCAAAATGATTGAAAAAATACCTCTGTCTGATGTTATCTATGTAATCTTGTTAAAAACTAAATGTTTTCAATATAATCACACCAAGTTATTGAGTTATCTAAATGCACACACTAAGGTCACATTGCTTGCAGTATCATACGCTGACACCAAGTAATATAATTATGCAGTTCATGATATTACCACAGGAATAAGTGAAAGCAAGATGGATGCTTTGTTTTTATTCATACTTCAGCCATGTCAGGGTTAGCTTCGTGCTGCACAAATGCAACTCTTCAGAGATGTAACCAACGCTGACACTGTCAGAAAATGTCACCATCTTAAAAGGTGTTCCTAACTTATACAGTATGCCCAGCTACTGTGCCATCTATATAGCCAGAAATATAAAGATAGTACAGATTTGTAAATAATGAGTGGACTGCAGAAAGGTTACTGTGAGGGGTAACCCTATTTTACTCCTTGCAGTAACCATTTCCAATTTGCAGATAATCATACCATAGTGATGAATCAAAGTCTTTACAGCCTACCGCAGATGCTAATGAGGCATTCTGAGGGAATAATCTTTGCTAATTAGCTAAGAGCTTTACCTCCAATAATATCTGTAGTAGGGTATTTATGCAAGAGACCTATTAGAGGATAGGTAGGTATGTGTGTGTGCACGTGTGCATGCGCTTGTGTGTGTCTGTGTGTTGTGTGAGTGTGAGTGTGAGTGTGAGTGTGAGTGTGAGTGTGAGTGTGAGTGTGAGTGTGAGTGTGAGTGTGAGTGTGTGTGTGTGTGTGTGTGTGTATGAATGTGCATTGGGGCGTGGCAAGTTCCCCTAGACTAACTTACAAATCCTGCATTATTGTTTGGGGAGACATAGACCCCAAGGATACTCTGTATATCATGCCCTTAAGTCCCACAAAAGAATAACAGAAGTTTTGTAGCATGCAGATCATGGGGCAGGTGGAGCACAGCACCAGAGGGATACTCTTACATCATGCTATAAATGCACTTCAAAAGATTCAAACCATGTAACCTCAGCACTCACAGCTCTTTAGTAGACTGCTAGTCCCCTGCACCAGCACTAGACACCAGGGTTACCCTAATATGTTACCTTATGTCTTTCAAAAAAAAAAATTAAAGTGAGAGGAGGGAGTTTCAAATCCTACACCCTTGGCTCTGAAAGTCGATTGTCAAGCAGGAGCCTCAACCCTGAGGAGTTAGTCTTACAATGGACATTTTACATAATAATAATAGCAATAATAACAATTATGATAAGTGTGAAACTCTAATGGCTGGCATTATTCACTAATTGCAAAAGTCTCTGAGTTACAAGGGTCAGGGCTTGTAGAAGAGGCAACACTAACAACATTCTGTAAAATTATATGTTTTGTTACCTTGGAACACATGTAATCATCTCATAATATTTTTCTAATTAACGTTTTAATGTACTGTATCTGTTAGTTTTCTATGTGGAGCTTTTCTCCCCGGGCCTCTACTGAAAATGGACATATATCCAGCTAGACTAGCCCGGTCAACAAATGTAAAATAAAATAAATAAATAAAACTTAGGGAGTCATTTGTATTGTTCTGTGACTGCAGGAAGGTTATCTTGATATGTGCTAATGTGCTATCAGTGGTGGATTTACCTGCGAGGCCTAGGGGAGCTAAAACTTCCCAGTTGTAGCAATTTTGGTGGTCAAGTGATTTTAGCTGCTATTGTTTTTTTAAACTCTGTAAACGTAGCTCATAACCACTACTGAACTGTGAGGATCATTTCCTTTCAGCTGACAGTGTTAAGACGTCACACTAAAATTTTCAAACAAGCAGTAATGTTCTCAGAGTGTTGTTACTCTACACTGTTAGTGCAGATAGACTACTTCCTGGATGCGAACACACACTTTAGTGGAACCTGTAGTGCGAGATGAAATGTATAAGGATGTTATCTCAGAAAGTTCTGCAGTGACTGTTAAAATGTCATTTTTATTTCTTCAGTATGACTTTTTTCCTTCAGTATTTTACCTCTGCTATTGCTTTTTAAGATGTAAGCCAGTTGACAGTGACAAACTTTGCAAAGTGCTGCCTGCTTTTTTGAACAGCCTGAGTAATTTTTAGAATAAAGTATTAGTGTAGTCAGATGTATTTACAGATGCATCTCATTCATTGCTATCTTAATGCTAATTAGAAGACAAGTAATTTAAATCCATAGTCTAAAGATTTACACTTCATACTAAAAATAATTATCAGCTACAAAAATGGAGAAGGATATTAACAATTTTGGTAGCATTTACACTGCAAAAAAGTGTAACAGATGGACTTTTCTTGATTTATAATGTTGTGTAGCTCATGACTGCTTTTCATTTAGCTTGAAAAAAACTTTAGGGCATGATATACAAAGCATTACAGGGGCTGTTTTTTTTTACTGAAGGTCTTCTCAACAGTGGTCATTTGAAGTTTTCTTTTTTTATTGTGAGTGCACAATGGATTTGGAGAAGGACAAAGGGGGTTAAATTCAAGAAGAGACACATGTAGATAAAAGTAACAAATAAAAAACTTGCCCTTAAGTTCCAGGTAGGATATTAATAGTAAAGATATCAATGTGATGGGTCTGGTTGTCAGAAAGTTTGATGAATCTATAGGATGGTTTAATTGTGTATGTGTTTATGTATTTTTTTGGGGGGTTACATTACATACTAAAAATATGTTCAGGTTAGAATTTTTCATCTCTGTTTCTTTTTGAAGGGATCATTGATATACAAATTAATGATGAGAACATTACATGCTCACGCACATTGGCTGTGGAAGACAGAATGAATATAAAAAAGCTCTTTATTAATATACTCAGACCCTTATCATATGGACACGTAGAACAGGCTGAACAGTCTGGATCATGGATTACTAAAATTTAACTTATTAACATCTCTCTGAAACCACTATATATTCCAGTATTATACTTTGTTCATGTTAATGAAGCTTTCCATTCAAATATAATATCTAGTGTAATTCTGACTTCCACAAGATTGAGGACAAAGCTTAATTAACATGAAAAAAGCAATACTAATGGGCATATATAGTGTATTCAGCCAGCTGTCATTCTGTTAATACTATTCATCACTACTGCATTCTGATGCCATGAGGGAGTTTTATAGGGTCATAACTTATCAATCCAGGGTGGCTGGATCAAGAAAACCAAACCTTCAGTGGTGGCAAGAACCTCCTAATGTGTGGTCGCTCGATGATGAAACATGAGGAGACTGAGGAACCAGACAGAAAGACAGACAGAAACTGAAGCAGTAAAAGACAGTCATAAATAAACTTAAGTCATTAATTAACTTCTTGTCTCCCAATCTATTTTATATTAGTTATAGAAACACTGGTGCAGGGGATCAAAACTCCTTTAGATAACACATCCAGCTAGTGGGAAGTTTTTTGCCTCTTCTTGGAAGACTGGATGGTGATTTCCGATCTGTTAGACCCAAGTCCCCCTGGGATGTGGAAGATTTTTCAGTCTTTCAAGGCCAAGGTAGTTTAGTATGCAAGTGGACACAATCCTGACGAGATAGATTTGTATGGGGAGACCGGTGCACTGGGATAGCTATGACCAACAAGGACCTTGATAGATGGGGATACGTGATCCTTAATTGCATGCACTTGCAGCTTCCATATCCCATCTGTTAAGGAGGGGTAGAAAACACAATGAGAGAAATAATGGAAGGGACCTTCTGTTGTCACAACAAGATGAAAATACTCAGGAAATGCTGGAAGAAATGTAACTTGTGTGATTATATTAGGGATTTGATGAAGGGGTAATTTAAAATAACCTTGCAGTTTAGATGGGGGGAAAGTGGTATAATGAATAAGGTGGAAGGTGGAAAGAAAAAAAAAATTGTAAGCCTGTTTCCTACCTTTCCTGTAATTAGTGTTCCAGATACAGATTTGCTGTATCCAGGACTATTTGTAAGCTTCTGAGCCCCCATGCCTTTCTGTGTTGGAGGGAAGCCTTCTAGCTTATCAGTGGGAGTGGTAAGCACTAGGTAACCTGTCTACCACATAAGGAGTGGTACTGGCCCAGAATTTGTACTTATTGGCTTTTTGGGCGGTCTTCCATCTCTCTCAACTTTCTGATTTGAAGGCCTGCATTTGCACTTGTTTCTGTCCTGTAACTCCTGAGCCCATCTCATTTGCTCACTCAAAAAAAAAAAAAAAAAAAATCTGCTTTTACTGTATTTGTGTTTCTTCCTACTTAATTTTGCTTTTGCGTCATCTTAGAAGTACTCAATTGTATTTATTACTGCTTGGTGTAACTCATTCTAAGCCTTTTAGTTTAAGCACTTGGGCTTCAGACCAGTTGTTTTACATTAGGAAGGTTTGTGGTCTACACTGTGGTGGCAGGACAGGTAGCTTACATCCTTCTAAGTTGGGAACTGCTGATTGAGGGCACAGTGTCTGTTATTCTAAAAGTGTATTAATTCTAGTTTAAGCACTTGGGCTTCAGGACAGTTATTTTACATTAAAAGGGTTTGTGGTCTGCACTCTTGTGGGAGGAGAGCCTGGACTCTGCCCTTCTAGCTGGGAATTTCTGGTTAAAGGCTTATAGTGCCTGCATATCTAAACTGCTTCTTACTGAAATTGGTACACCTTATTTGCTGTAGCATAGACTAGATCCAGGCCTGCTGAATCTAGCTTTGTTTGTATAACCTGAGCACTAATCCAGGCATTCTTTAAAGTATTCAATTGTATTTATTAGTAACTTGATTAAAGTGTAGCTATCATTCTAAGTTTTTTGGATTAAGCACTTGGGCTTCAGACCAGTTGTTTTACATTAGGAAGGTTTGTGGCCTGCACTGTGGTGGCAGGACAGGCAGCTTACATCCTTCTAAGTTGGGAACTGCTGATTGAGGGCTCAGTGTCTGTTATTCTAAAAGTGTCTTAATTCTGGTTTAAGCACTTGGGCTTCACGCCAGTTGTTTTACATTAAGAAGGTTTGTGGTCTACACTGTAGTGGCAGAACAGGTAGCTTACATCCTTCTAAGTTGGGAACTGCTGATTGAGGGCACAGTGTCTGTTATTCTAAAAGTGTATTAATTCTAGTTTAAGCACTTGGGCTTCAGGCCAGTTATTTTACATTAAAAGGGTGGTCTGCACTCTTGTGGGAGGAGAGGCTGGACTCTGCCCTTCTGAGCTGGGAATTTCTGGTTAAAGACTTATAGTGCCTGCATATATGAACTGCTTCTTACTGAAATTGGTACACCTTGTTTGCTGTAGCATAGACTAGATCCAGGCCTGCTGAATCTAGCTTTATTTGTATGCTGCTTGTTTGTTTGCTTATTTCCATGAAATGCTAATTCCACCTAAAACGTGGCTTTTCAGTGCTTCTGTGGATCCCTAGTGATATCTGCATTGCTTACTGTACTTATTTCCTTGTTTCACTTGAAAGAAAGTTGCTGTTTGTCATTTTTGCATTTAAGTTACCTGAAACACATTGCATTTAAGTTACCTGGCACTTGCTCACTAAAGCAATTATATAAGTCAGCACTAAAATATTAAAAGCACTACACCCTCACAAACTCCCCTTGAGTACCTCATTCCCCATTGGCCCTTTTTTCAATTATAAAGGAATTCCCAATACTATTCTAGCATGTCCAAAGGTTAGTTATCAATCTTCTCTCCGGTCCAGCTGGTGAATCTGGGAATCTTGAGGCAATGTTACAACTGCCTCATGTACACAGACAACCCTCTCCTCCTCCCAACAAATTCCAACACATGAGAGATGCAACCATATAGCCATACTGGAGGCTAAGCTCTCTCAACTCAGTACTGGCGAAACCAGTCAGGAGGAGAAGGAAACCACACTCGCTACAATTCCAGTCTCACATAGACCTACCACGACAGCAAACCAAACACATAAACACACAAAAACATACGGCTCTAAATAAAAATCTGCCTAAGCAACAGAGACCTCCAAAGCAGACACCCAAGCAACCGCAACCCCAAAACAAAACACGTGCAACACATAGATCACAAAGCCATTGGGCCAAACAGTCACAGCCCTTAAGGCTAAACAACACACCTGATACACTTGTAATAGGTGACTATCGTCAGGCACAATGGATCGCTCACCAGGCTGAACAAGAAGAAGGTCACGGTGAGCTGCCTGTCGGGTGCTAGGATCCGCCACATAACACAAGCACTCAGGTCACTCCAAGGCAAGTACAAATATGACTCAGTCATTGTCCATGCTGGTGTGAATGACCTGACTCCTGGACTACATGAAAAGAGACATAGAGGAGCTCTCTGAGCATGTAGCCCAGGCCCCTGACCTTGAGTAGCATCTTACCCTCACCAAGAATGATGCCACAATATGAAGACAAGATGATCAATTTCAACAATTGGCTTAAGTATTGGTTCCATTTAAAGGATCAATGCCTGTCAGCCTGGGATGACATGCTCGACAAGCCACGATGCGCATCACCTGTCACCCCAAGGCTTTCGGATATTGGCAAAGGCTCTTGCTACCCCCATAGTGCCTTTTTTAGGCAAGGCTCAAAAGACAAACCCACCTCCATAGGTATCACAAGGGATAAGAAACTAAGAGTAATGCTACTCAATGCCAGAAGTCTAAGCCTCAAGATGCATGCACTCGAAACTCTCCTTAGCATGGAGAAAATCTATATCTGTTCAGTAACAGAAACCTGGTTCAAGGCACCAGAGAGCACCCCAGCACTACCAGGATATACCTCATACCATGCTTTTATTTAAAACTTGGACCATACCACAAAGGAGGGGAGTATCAATATTAAGATACCCCCACACCTCCAGGTTGGTGGCACAGCACGAAGCATCAGAGATTATCCATGTGCAACTAACAGTGGGTAAAACTGCCTTCCAGTTTATAGCCTGCTACAGACCACCCTCCCAAACCCAGGAACCCCACTTGGCCTTCCTGAGAACACTGGAAAATATGAAGGTCTCTCCAAACACCATTATATTAACTACCCAAACATAGACTGGGAGCATTACTCTAGCTCCAACACCTAGCCCAAAGGTTCCTAGAATTTATAAACTCAAATGCTATGGAACAACTTGTTACCACTCCCACAAGAGGGGAAACATACTGGACCTGATCATCACCAACATGGGGACTCTGTGCTCCAGACCAAAAGTGTATCCCTCACTGGTAAGATCAGACCATTGAAATCTCACTGGATATTCACATCCCGACTCCACCCCCTGCCCTGAAAACCACAGTGAAAAACTTCTCTAAAGCAAATTTCACACTCCTCAAAACCGAGGTGGAATCCTTCAAAGCCCGGGCCTGTGGAAAATAGAATCCTTCATAAACGCATTCTATGAACACCTTCAGGAATGCATGGATCATGCAATCCCAAATAAAACCAAGACCCAATCCTCCAAAGGCAAACGTCCTGTCTGGTGGACCCCAGCCATAAACAAACTATACAATAGGAGGAGGAAGCTACTACGTGATAGAGCAAAATCCCAAAAAGGGAAGGCATCTCTGATCAGTATTAGCAAAAATCTACGGGCACTCATAAAATCGTCTAAGGCCAGCTTCGAGAAAAATTGCACAGGACACTAAGGATAATCACAAGGCTTTCTTTAGTTATGTTAGGAATCTGGGTGGGAATTCCCAGACATGCTCAGAATTAGTCCAAAATGACAAAAAATACACCAAACCCACAGACATTGCCAACATCCTAGCTGACAGGTTCAGCAAACCCCCACCAAAAGGACAAATATTTATCCCAGCAGAGTGCTGCCCCCCTGACATCTCAGATGTTCAGGTAAGAGCTGCCCTCTCCAAAGCAAAAAACACAGCATCAATGGGGCCAGACGGTGTCCCGGGCTGCGTCCTACATGAACTCCAAGAAGAACTAAACCCAAACATAAAACTACTGTTCAATCTTAGCCTTACTACAGGATATGTACCCAAAGAGTGGCGTACAGCAACAGTGGTCCCTCTCCACAAAGGTGGTGCCTCAACGGATCCTGGAAACTATCGCCCCATAAGCCTGACTAGCTTGGTCATGGTCCTCATAAATAAAGATATTGGGGACCTACAGACACTGGATCCTACCCAGTTAGGCTTTGTTAAGGGCAGATCCTGCCTCTTAAACCTGGTTGATTTTTTTGAAACAGTCACCAAGGCCATTGACGAGGGGAAGGTGGTCCACACAGCCTACCTGGACCTCGCAAAAGCCTTCGATACAATACCCACTCGGGCATTATAGATAAGCTCACCAGCTTAAATATAAACCCCTATGTCACTAGATGGGTTGCAAACTGGCTCAAGGACAGAACCCACATGGTTAGAATTGCTGGAGCCATGTCAGACTCCAAACCAGTTACAAGTGGCGTCCCACAAGGCTCAGTCCTGGGACCTCTCTTGTTATATATTTCTCGGAGGTACAGGCCAACACGGAAGGACTGTGGCTGACTAAGTTCGCAGATGACTGCAAACTGGCCATAATCGACTCTCCAGCCGACACAAGCATCCTCCAAAAGGGCCTCATAGAAACAGACAACTGGTGCCAGAGCCATGGCCTCAAGCTAAATGCCAAAAGTGTATAGTCATCCCTTTGGCAAAACAAAGTGCCCACAAATTATCACATAGGTGGTAATCCATTAAGTACAGAAGAAGTAATTCGGGACCTGGGGACCCAAGTTGATAGCAATCTCTCATTTGACAACCACGTGGCCAAAGTGGTTAGAAAAACATTTTATATAGCCCACCTAATCATGAAGGGATTCACATCTAGATCAGGGAGGTCATCGTGCCTCTTTACTCATCCCTCATCAGGCCCATAATTGAGTACAATGCCCCTTTTGGGATGTACCTTACCAGACACCTGCAGTAACTGGAAAGACCCCAAAAGTACCTCACCAAGAGGATCATAGGGCTCAAACAGATGCCATATGCTGCCCGGTTAAGGAAACTCCAGCTCTACTCAGTGGCATACCACCTGCTCAGAGGCGATCTGCACCTGACGTATAAAGCCATGTCCAACCCGGAATTAATGGACATGCTGCACCTCAGAAAATCCAAATCCCATTGAGCAGAGACTTGAACCTCAGCACTGAAATAAATAGGACATGCTGGAGGGACAGATTCATAACCCAGAGGCTCCCTTCACTCTGGAATAAAATCCCAGTCCAGGTTAGGCAGAGTCCCTCATTGACTCTCTTCAAGAGGAATCTTGATGAGTGGATGGGAGATCGGGTATCATTTCTGTGTCACTGTTAGACAGAGGCACAGTATACTAACCTCGAAAAAGGGCATAGCAAAATTAATTTAAAATGGGTGGCGAAAGCCAAACACACTCTGGCTAGGCTTATAAATGCCCTAAGGCAGATAGCCTAGTATGAACCTATGAACCTATGAAGGAGGGATCAAGATATTCCAGGATTTTCTGTGCACAGATGGCAATGGATGAGATTTTTCTTGCATCTCGGGAGGTGCTCAGAAATCAGTATGGTATACCTAAATTGAAATGGTTATGGTCTGAAAAATGAAAAATGCTTTAAGAGATGGCTAGTACTTGAGAATATCCTGATCCATATTCAGGAGAATCTCATAGGGCTATGAAGAATAAAGTGGATATGCACTTTATCAAGGAGAATCCCTTGTATGGGAAATTGTATAAATTATTGATTAGCCAAAATTATAGGCAATAGATAAAGATTAAAATGGAGTACAGTGGAGGGGAATGGATTTTCTCAGCCACAATAAAAGGAAGCTTTTAAAAGTTTCAACAGTATATCACACAACCAGTCACATGATACCAACAGAGGCACATGATCCATGAATGGCTCAGAACTGCAGCACAGGATCTTGTTTAAGAGGAGAATGAAAATTTAGATGTGGACAAACATGGGGCATGATGCATATGTCTGGGAACTAATTCAACTGCTATTTTCAGGTGGTTTGGGTTAAGAGTGTCATTGTTAAGGGCTGGAAAGGACAACTTTCATTGAATGCAAACAAAACTGTGATGAAATAATTTCAGAGTTTACAGAAGGGTTTTTGCAGCCAGGTGGATAGAAATCAAAAGGATAAAATAGGAGTGAAGTGGGACATGGTAGTTAGTAGACACAATGGAGATTCTAAAGATACCCTTAGAAAGGTTTTATGTGAAGGTTCGCATTAAATGCAAAATGATGGGGTTTTACCTTTTCTTCAAATGGACTTTATCTTGTCCAGTTGTATATGTATAAAGTTGTTGGTGTACCTTTGGGACTGCATTTGCTAGAATTAATGTTTTATTTTTACACTAAATGAAAAGACGTCTTTATGTTTAAAACCTTGTTAATTCCCTTTCATGGATTACATTGTCTGGGTTCTGACTATTTGCAAAGTTCTTAGAAGTCAATATTCATGTTAGACCTCTAAGATGATCACATCAGATGCTGCTAGTTATTCCCAAGATTTGGTTTAAGACTTTGGGCAAGCATTCTTTGTCTGCCTGGAGCCAACACCATGGAATTAATTACCTTCTTTCATATTGGAGTTGAATTTTGAAGTCTCCATCTGCGGGTCCCTAAAATACAACCTTTTTAAAAGTCTGCTTTAATCCTCACAGACATTGAGTTTTTAACTGTCTTAATTTAGTTTAATTAATTTATTTTCAAGCATTAGACCATTATGCTGAATTTCAAGCTTTTTTCTCTTTTAATATGTGTGTACCAATACATTTCATTCTGTGTGCTAACCTGGTAAAAACACGTATCCAATGGAATCTTCTAAGGGATGACCCAAATGCACTGTCTGAGTAATTGGCTTGTTCAGTGTCACACAATGGACAAATGAAGATAGAAGGATTGAAATCCAGGACTTTGAAGAAGGATGAACTTTGTTAAAACTGCAAGATGCTTGGGGATAATATTTGGTTTTCTGTTCATGTTTTATGTAATGATATATATATATATATATATATATATATATATATATATATATATATATATATATATATATATTTTGCTGGACATCCTTGTTGCCTCTTACCTTCTTCCTGTCTGTCCCAAATGTTCTTCACCAGATTGTCTTCTGTTTTTCTGCACGTGTCTCTGAACCACTGTGATCTTTTCTGCAGTTGGAGCTTCTTTAGCATACCTTATTTGGATAGAGGGAGGTTTCTCTGTTCACCTGTGAGAGAGGGAGCTTTGAGCAGCCATCTGTCCCTGGAGGAGTGGTTCCAGCCCAGAAGTTAGTAGTTTGTGGGCCATTTTGGGCTAATTTCTATCTCTTTCATTTCCCTGCTGTAAAAAACGCATTTGCACGGTTTTGCACATCCAGGCAGCACTGGTTAGCTAGGGCTAAATTTATCCAGACTCCACCAAGTCTCCTCTTCAGTTTTCCCTTGAAAGTAGTCTAACTCTCAACCTAAGCACTTAAAAAGCATCCTACAGTCCAGCACTTGCTCAGACTTAATAACAAGTACTAATATACCCCGACACTTGATTGCCCAGCAGGGCAAGCCTCATTATTCACCTCTCACCAACCAAGCGACTAAGCAGCTCACCCTATTATTCAGACATGACCAAAGGGCAATTTCAGGTATACTCTCCATTCCAGCTGGTGAACTTAGGTATCCTGAGGCAATGTTACAACTGCCTCATGTACACAGACAACCCTCTCCTCCTACCACAAAACATTAACATATGTGAGAGATGCAATTATATAGCTAAATTGGAGGCTAAGCTCTTTCCACCCAAGACTGGAAGAAACAGTCATGAGGTGAAGGTTAACACTTGCACTACACATCCAGCCTCACACAGACATACTAAATCAGCACTGGCAAAAAATACACATAAATACACAAAATCATACTCAGAGGCTCTAAATAAAAACCTGCAAAAGCATCACAGACCTCCAAAGCAAACACTCAAAAAACCTGCACCTCCCGTCACAAACCAGACAACACATAAAACACAAAATCAGTGTGCCGCACAATCACAGCCCTTAAGGTGAAATAACATGCCTAACACACTAGTAATAGGTGACTCTATAGTCAGGCACACTGACGTCCCACTCACTAGGCTGGACAAGGGGAAGGTTATTGTTAGCTGCCTGTCGGGAGCCAGAATCCGCCACATAATACAAGCACTCAGATCACTCCAGAACAAGTACAAATATGACTCTGTCATTGTTCATGTTGGTGTGAATGACCTGAGATGTACCTCCCTAGACTACATGAAAAGAGACATGGAAGAGCTCTCTGATCCTGTAGCCCAGGTGGCTATGACCCTGACCCTGAGTAGCATCCTGCCCTCACCAAGAATGATACCGCAGTATAAAGAAAAAATTATCAATTTCAACAACTGGCTAAGCTTCTGGTGTCATTCAAAGGGGATCCAGCGTCTGTCAGCCTGGAATGACATGCTCGACAAGCCTCGTTGCTTCACAAGAGACGGCTTACAGCTGTCACCCCTAGGCTTTCAAATACTGGCCAAGGCTCTTGCTGACTCCATAGTGCCTTTTTTAGGCAAGGCTCAAAAGTCAAACCCACCTCTGTAAACAGTACAAACAAAAAATGAGGGTTATGCTACTCAATGCCAGGAGTTTAAAATCTAAAAATGCATGCGCTCGCAGCACTCATCAGTATGGAGAACATCAACATCTGTGCAGTAACTGAAACCTGGTTCAAGGCTCCACAGAGCACCCCAGCACTACCAGGCTACAACTCATAACACATTTCAGCCAGAGAACATGGACCGAAACACAAAAGGAGGGGGTGTATCCATATTTATCAAAGATACCTACACCTCCAGGCTAGTGGCACAGCATGATACCTCCGAGATCATCCATATGCAACTAACACCAGGCAAATCTGCAACGCAAATTGTGGTCTGTTACAGATCACCCTCCATGACCCAGGACCACCACTCCGCCTTTCTGGAGACACTGGAAAACATGAAGGTCCTACCGAACAACGTGATATTGGGCGATTTCAATTACCCTACCGTTAACTGGGAAAACTACTCAAGTACAAACTCCCAGGTCCAGTGCTTCCTGGAATTTATCAACTCAAATGTCCTGGTTCAATTCAAACTGGTAAACTCCCCTACCAGAGGTGAAAACGTATTGGACCTGGTCATCACCAACATGGGCGACAGGTGTTCCACACCTGAGGTCAACCCATCACTGGTTAGATCAGACCATAAATTAATCACTCTGGATGTCTACACCCCACCACCACCCCCAACTAAGGAAACCACAGTAAAAAACTTTTCTAAAGCAAACTTCACCTTACTTAAGACAGAGGTGTTAAGTTTCACAGCCCCCATGCTAAAGGATAACACTGCCCAAGATGCAGAAACCTTTGCAAATGCACTCTATGAGCACCTGCCAGGATGCATGGATCATGTCATCCCTAGCAAAACCAAGACTTACTCCCCTAAGAAAAGAAAACAAGTCTGATGGATCCTTGCCATATAAACAGGCTACACAATAGAAGGAGGAAACTAGTTCAGAAAAAAGGCAAATCCCAAGAAGGAAAGACATCCCTGATCAGTATCAGTAAGAAACTAAGGTCCCTCATAAAATCATCCAAGGCTAACTTTGAAAGAAAAATAGCCAAGGATTCGAAAGATAACCACAAAGCCTTCTTTAGCTATGTCAAGAATCTAAGTGGCAACTTGCAGATATGCTCTAAGCTAGTGCAAAATAGCACAAAATATACTGAACCCACTGATATTGCCAACATCCTGGCAGATAGATTCAGTGTAAACTTCACCCCCCTCTCACCCCCAAAAGGGCCCACAACAATACCGGAAAAGTGTAGTGCCCCAGAAATCACAGACGCACAGGTGAAAACAGCCCTTTCAAAAGCCAAAAGCACAGTGTCAATTGGGGCCAAATGGTGTCCCAGGTTGCGTCTTGCACGAATTACAGAACGAACTAACCCCCCACCTAAACACACTGTTCAACCTCAGCCTCTCCACAGGCTACATGCCCATAGAAAGGCACACAGCAATGGTTATTCTGCTCCACAAAGGAGGGGCCACAACTGACCCTGGTAACTATCGCTCCATAAGTCTGACTAGCCTGGTCTGCAAGGCTATGGAGCGCATCATCATGGAACTCATTAACAAAGACATTGGGAACCTCCAAACACTTGATCCGACCCAGTTCGGCTTTGTTAAGGGCAGATCATGCCTACTAAACCTGGTTGACTTCTTCGAGACCAAGGCCATAGATGTGGGGAAGGTAGATCACACAGCCTACCTTGACCTCACCAAGGCTTTTGACACCATTCCCCACTCGGGAATTATAGAAAAATTCACCAGCCTGAACATAAACCCCTACGTCACGAGATGGGTTGCCAATTGGCTTACAGACAGAACTCACTTGGTAAGAATAGCGGGTTCCAGGTCCGACTCTAAACCGGTCACAAGTGGTGCCCCACAAGGCTCGGATCTGGGACCCCTACTGTTTGGCATATACTTCTCAGAAGTACAGGAAAACACAGGAGGACTATGGCTAACCAAGGTCACCGATGACTGCAAAATGGGAGCCATAATTGACTCACCGGCTGACACAGACATTCTCCAAAAGGGCCTTACTGAGACAGACACCTAGTGTCAAAGTCATGGTCTCAAGCTAAATGCCAAAAAATGCATAGTCATCCCATTTGGGAAAAACAAAACACCCATGAATTACCACCATAGGTGGCAGCCCCCTTAATACAGAAGAGGTAATAAGAGATCTGGAGACCCAGGCAGATAGTAATCTCTCCTTTGACAATCATATTGTCAAAGTAGTTAGGAAATCCTTCTATGTAGCCCATCTAATTACTAAAGGGTTCGCATCTAGAAATAAAGAGGTTATAGTGGCCCTCTACTCATCACTCATCAGACCCATCATAGAATACAATGCCCCGTTTGGGATGTACCTCACAAGACACTTCCAACAGCTGGAAAGACCACAAAAGTACCTCACCAAGAGGATAACTGGTCTCACACATATGTCCTATGCAGCTCGACTGGAAAAACTCCAGCTGTACTCAGTGGCATATCGCTTACTCAGAGGTGATCTCTGCCTGACTTACAAAGCCATGTCCAACTCAGAATTGATGGACATGCTCCACCTAAATAAATCCAAGTCACTGCGAGCCACTCGCTCTAGTGAGCTATACCTCACCACAAGAATAAATAGAACATGCAGGAGTGATAGATTCCTGTCAGAGACTCCCCATGCTTTGGAACAAAATTCCTTACTACATTAGGCAGAGCCCCTCATTAACACTCTTCAAGAGAAACCTTGACGAGTGGATGGGTAACAGAAAATGCACCCCTGGGATCACTTCATTGGCTTTTCTTGACAGAGGCTCAGTTAATTAATCAATGGGGCGGTGAAAGCTGACACACCTCTGGCTAAGCTTATAAATGCCCTCGGGCAGATAGCCTAGTACCTACCTATGAACCTATATATATATATATATATATATATATATATATATATATATATATGTATATGTGTGTGTGTGTATATATATATATATATATATATATATATATATATATATATATATATATATATATGTATTTATAGGTTTGCTATCATTTTAGTGAGTGCTACAATGTCAAATCAATAAATAAAGTATAGAAGATGAGAATGCCAAGGATTACTTATTCAACCCCCCAAACACACACACACACTTCTGGACCCATGTTAGCATTTGTCCGTGTGTGTGTGCAGGTTAGGAGATTCAATGTTTGACTTTGTTCGAAAAATTAGTGTTCAGCTTTCTCATCTTGCAACCTTCATGTCACGTTATTTTAATGATTTTATGTTGTTAAACCTAAATTCCCATGATAAGATCACTCGAAGTAATTATAGTGTAGAAGTATTATAAAATGGAGCTTCACAATAATCTTTTATAATTATTTTAATCTGCCATGTGAAACATATTCTTAGTTTTGTGTAATTTATTTGACATTATATTGCAAGAGACCTCATTAGAATCAATGTAATATAAATCATATTATACAATGACCCCCCCCATTAATATTCCAAAATGTGCACGTTGATTGGTCAGTGTGCACATTGTAAATCAGACTTATACTAAAGGAAATAGGTCCGGTTGCCCGGACTTTTTCCATTAGTATAAGTCTTTTTTTTTTTTTTTAGACAGCAACGTAGAACGGAAGAGCTCCATTGCTATAATCTCGCTATGTTAAACACATTTAACATAGTGAGATAGCTTAAAAAAAGCAATGGAGATCTTCCTTTCTTCCATTGCTTTTTTTAAAGCTATCTCGCTATGTTAAACTCTTTTAACATAGCGAGAAACCTTTTAAAAAGCAACGGAGAGCTTCCTTTCTCCGTTGCCTCCACACATAGCTCTGATGTACTGCGTAAGCATATGCATGCGCAGTACATTAGAACTGCTGCAGAATACCAGACAGCTGCAGAAGGGCAGCACGGATTATACAATGCCATTATTTAAGAAAAGTAAGTATTTTTTTTTCTTAAATAATGTCATTGTATAATATCAATAACCCACTTCTGGGTGTGGGTAATGCTGGATTTACCTACGGTTGTCTTTGTTTGGCCACTCGGGCTTCGCCCTCATGACCAGACTAAACCACACCAACCGTGGGTAAATCCAGGCATGGGTTATTGCTTAATTAGTGCACTTGCGATAAAATGGGTTGTAAGAATCCAAGAATATACTGATGTATAGACTGTAAAACATATTAATTAGCTAAATAAATGAAGGTATCAGCATATTAACTGGGGCAAACATTTGCAACAAAAATGGTAGGAGAGACAGTATGTGAAGAATAAGCCTGCAGCTATTTTACAAGCTATAAGGTCACACTAACCATATTTTATTTTCTTCTGGAATGATTTCCTTTATATAACCAGAGCTGCAGATAATTTGCTTCTCTGAGGTCATGATTTTTTAATGGGACCAGATGATAAAGCACACTAAAATGAATCAGCCTGATCTGTGTCTTAATTTAGGAAGATTAGAAGGTATAGAGAAACATAATCAATACTAGATGCTAGAAAACCCGCCGCTACATACAGCTGAAAGGCTGTAATTACAATTTACTAGTAAAACAACTTTAGAAAACTAAGGAAAACAGATTTTATCATGGAAAATAACCTTTTTAGATGTACTAAATTTCTGATGATTCCAAGGTAATTCAGTTAATAAAGTAATTTTTATAACATTTTGTTTTACAGCTAGTTATCCTGTCATCTAACAAGTAAGATATACTTTCTAATGGATCTCATAGAGAGTATACTAAACAATAAATAATATTGTGTATGCAACTTTAGAAAAACAAATCTTAACAAAATGACATATTTTATATTATTCTAATCACTTCTCTTACCTTCACCTATTTATTTCACTTTGTTAACTAGGCAAATTCCACTGAGGCAGATAACTGTCATGAAAATGTTCAGCAACATAAAAAACAACAAAAAAACAAAATAACAATCAGCTTAAGCAGTGTGTGTTTGAAAGGTAGGAGAAAAAAGGGAATGCAAGCAGGACATGAACAAGGGCAATGGGAGAATATATGGTCTTTACTCAGATAAAAATTGGAGGTAAGGACTGAAAGCTGGACTGTGGAGCAGCAAAAATAATCAATTCACCAACCTGCCGTACATTGACATATTCCATATTTGTCTTTGTTTTCAGAAATGTGTTTCATTTGCACTTTACTGACATTTTCTATGGGTAATGAAAAATGAAAGCACAGAAGCCTTCTTAGAATTTTCACCAGTGAAAAAAGATAACATGATTAGAAAGGAAAGGACTGACAAAAAAGGAAGGCAAAAATAGTTCAATATTATTAGGGGAGTGAGGCAGGACAAAGGACATGGACAGTATATGGATCACTGACCAGAGACAGACTTCAAGATTGTGCCTACAGAGGGACTGATCAGATATATCACATGGTCCTTTACTGTACTGTGGTTGAAGGCAGCAAATCTGGAAGGAAAACATGATGCTAGGCTTAGATACAACACAATGTATAAGGCATAAAAGCAGGAAAGTAACAAAACAGCAGACTGGGAACAGCAAAACAGAAGAGCAAAGGGTCATAATAAACAATACATGGATTTTATAGAAAGTTATGCAAATTGTAAGCTGTAGTGCTTAACAGGGTAACAGATGTATAAAGATCATGGAGACAAACAAGTACCAGGATACAGACATTACAAGGGAGAATAGAAGGTTTAAGATGGGCAGAAGAGCTGCAATGCATGTCAGATTGAGACTTAAATGCGAAGAAATAGAGGAATCAAGAAAAAGAGTGAATTAGTATCAGCATTCAGGCTACAAAGGTAGACGTGGGAGCCACACAGGATGGATGACAAAAGCTGTTAGTTCAACCTCCCAGTGAAAGCCACAAGGAAGATACAAAGGTATGAAGGGTGAAAAATAAGTAACCATTGGTGGCTTTAGAATATAGAAAAAAGAGCACAGTATACACTCATAAAGCCCAAGAAGAAAATAAAATATGCTGGACATCATAATTAATAATGTATTTGTTCCACAAAGACACAAGAATTGGCAGAAGGTTAGCAGGGACCCCAAGTTTTCATTTTTTCCAGGAAAATACCAGAAAAACTAAAGTTGGACTGATTGAGAAAACATGGAATTTGGCATTTTAGACCACAGTATTCATTTTCTTACATATAATACTATCAGCTTAACTTTATTGACTGTTCTGTGTACAGACAAGGTTTAATTCTGCATATAGATAGACAGGCTAGGAAATAATAATGAAATCAAGCTAAGGATTGAAAATGACACTTAAAAGTGAAAAATAACTGGCATAAATCTCAGATTTCATCTCATGAAAATCGAATGTCATTTTTTGGGAATCATAACTCACTGTCCCTGAATATTAGTCACTGGGGGACCATGACACATGTATGACTAACAGTTGTGTAAATGCCAGTAGTATAAGGCACAACCACTGAAAAATACTTCCAGCACTCATTGATTTTGCCCTTGTACCCCACTGTTGTGCACCACTGGCATTAGTAGATATAAGTTAGGCGTGTGTGGATAGGGTAATTCAAGCACCAAAAGAGCTAGGCTTAAAATGGCCCACTACAGGTCAGACAAATACTTTTAAAATACAACTTTCTAGAAAACAGTGAATGCAAGTTAACGATTGTTACTGTCAAGTGAGGTGACTTTCAGTCGTTGAGTAAGTATTAGAAAACATAAAGCACACAATGTGGCATCTGTAATACATTTTTCAAAAATCAAAGAATGTTGTCTTAACAGTTAACTGGGTATGTAGAGAAAGATTTAGCAATTCCACTTAAAAACAGAATTTATAACCATCACTCTGTCTCCTTCAGAGAGCTAAAGTCAGTGCAATAAGGCCTACATTCAGGTATAGGTTCATGGGTCTACCTGAAAACACCGAACGCTGACAATGCCGACAACGAGATAACTGACACCAGAAGATCGACAAAGAGATGACCGAAAATCCCAATGCTGAGAACACCGACATGTTAAGGTAAGTGTGTGATAGTGATGGACGTTAGGGTCAGGGTGCAGGTAAGGTAAGTGTGCAATAGTGACAGACTTTAAGGTTGGGGCAGGTTAAGTGAGTTAGGGTTAGGGCACGGGTTAGGTGAGTGTGTGATAGTGATGGACCTTAGGGTTAGGGTTTGGGTTAAGGTTAGTGCATAGATAGTTGTGTATGTAAGGTTTATTGTAGGTTTGTAAGGTTTTTGGTGTGCTTGTGTTGTGTGTGGTTTTTACAGAAAAGGTATTTGTTTCGTTTTGTTGCTTGTCGGGATTGTTGCTTTTCGGACATGTGAAGTTTTGTGTTTTTGAACTTTCGGTTTTGTGGTGTCGGTTATCTCGTTGTCTGTGTTTTTGCGTGTCAGTGTTTTCAGGTAGACCCAGGTTCATAGGTGTTTACTAGGCTAATGACCACAAGGGCCTTTTTAAGCCTAGCCATGCATCTCAAACGTCTGACAAATTCTGATACATGGCTAGGCTTAAAAAGGCCCTTGTGTAAGCATGGGCCTGGGAGATGAATCATTTATGGGTTACCTGTGTCCATTATAGACATAGGTGCCAAACCAGGGATGAATGTCCAGTTTCCCATCCAATTGTCTAAGTTGCACTTAAATTGGGTTAGGGAGGTACTATGCTTCACATGGATGGGGAACCTGTTCCATAGACGGAGTAGTCTCTGTGATACACAGCTATCTCTTCAGCAGGTCCTATTTATATCACAGGCAAAGGCTTTAGAACAGGTAATTCTGGTGCTGTTTGTTTTGTGGATATGCAGGAGGTCCATCAAAGTGTGGTCTGACAATGCAGTGTATGCCAGGCCTACATCTCCCCTCAAATGCCTGTAGGTGACAGAATACAGGGATCGGGCCTTGAGGCAGTCTGCACATGTGAGTGAATTACAGCTGTGTATATCACTAAGGTAGCAGTACTCCAACTTACTTAGCAAGAAGTTAAAATCTTATCTCAGACAGTCCAAAGACAAAATGCAATTATTGTGTAGAACGCCACAGAAATTATTAAAATTTCAAATATCATACTAGCTATAAAAGGACAGCATTACCACGTGTCATACAAAGGCAGGAAACTCTTGTCCATTTTAAGTGGTACACAAATGTGCAGAGTTCATTCCCTGTGCAATGTGTTAAAGAAGAAAAGGGTCAGCAATAAGTGCTGCATCTCTGCCATGTGATTGCCAAAGCAGGTGGCATATGTAGGCATGTTGCTTCAGTTAAATGGCTATACAGAGGCAAATATAAAGTGAGCATTTAGAAAGACTATAGGAGCACCTCTATACCATGAGAGAAAGGAATAATGCATCATTGCAACTGCATATCATGTTACAGCCTGTGACAATGTAGAATGATAACGTCCTAATTGGGAAGTGGCTGAGTCAGATTTAATTAACACCTCAGGCAGTACATTGGGGGTAGCCCCTGAAGATAGGTGGTAACAGAATACACTGCAAATGGCTCCTGAAGGGAAGGGATAACAGAGGACATTGGGGATTTCCCCAACAGGTAAGTGCTAAAGTGCAGTTGTTTAAATAAACATAGCCTAACAGTACATGTTTGAATGATCACTGCTGCAGTAGCCTTTGCTTTATTGGTTATATTCTTTCCAGGATATAATACTTATAGGAAAGGCTTCTGTTGCAGAAGACAATACAGATGGTCAAGAAGGTACGTGTCAACAGATGGTAATGGGGATGGCCCTAGAAGGTAAGTAGTAACAGATGGCAATGGGAATGCCCCTAGAAGGTAAGTAGTAAAAGGTGATAATGGGGATGGCCCTAGAAGGTAAGTGGTAACAGAGGACACTGGTGATGCTCTCAAACATAAGTGGTAACACAGAATACTGAAGATGACCCCAGAAGGTAAGTGGCAACAGAGGAAACCAGGGATGACCCCGGAGGATAGAGTGGTAACAGAGGAAAATGGAGATGTTCCTCAAATGTAAGTGGTAACAGCAGACACTAGAAAAGGATCCAGGATCCTTAAAGTAAGTGGTAACAGAAAACATTGGATATGGCCCCTAAAGTTAAGTAGCCACATGCCAAGGATGGTCTCAGAAGGTAAGTGATAACAGTGGACTCTGGGATTGGCCACAGAAGGAAAGAGATAACAGAGGATTCTGGGGGTGGCACTAGAAGCAGAGGAACTGATTCTTCATACATTAACGTTTATACATCTGTTGCAATGAATTTTAAGTAAGTAATGAGATATTAAGAAAATGTAGGTATCTCTGAAATCATTATTTGCTGCCTGGCTTAGTGTTTTATTATCTTGCAGGACTAAATGCTAAGATTCTTTCAAATTCAGAAGACTGCCACTCAGGAAATTGGGTCCTGCTTCCTTCACTCTAATCCCTTATTGCATGCATCTAAATATAAGGATCTTTATTAATGGAGTAATTTGGATGAGAGTGACACTTTCAGTACTTGCTTTCTTGGCAATTTCCTCTGAAAGGATTGTACTGCCTTGCAAAGAAATGTTAAAATAGGTCAGTGTTGAGGAATAATCTGCAGTTGTGTGAGCTGCCCCTCTGCTATTTTTTAACATTCAGTGTCCTTTAGCCTTGTTCTGCTTCAGCAGTCTCAGGACTATATCACTGAATGCCGAATGTGTTAGGGAGAAGGGAGTGCTGGTCCTGTTTAAACAGCACATATAACAAAGTGCTTTAATATATTTGTTTGCAAAATATGATAGCAGACTGAGCCATACAGACTGATTTCAGCCACAGTCTGAGATAAAATCTGCAGAAAAGCTATAGATCATTAACATAGTAAATGAAATGTATAGATTGCATGAACAATATACATAACAAAATAGTGTACGGAGATAAAAACATACAGAAATGTATAATTATATACAATACTGATACAGTCAATCCGTATTGAAATTAATTAAAACAGTTAATTGTAAAGCATAAAAACATTTTTAATAACGTAATTGTTTGCCTGGCCAAGGTGTAGTGAATGGGAACAGTGAATAGGAGGAGACAGGGTTATAATCAGGGTTGTAGGGTAAGCATAAGAAGGCCACGGTTCCGCAAAGAAAGGCACAGATGTTAAATATAAAGGCAGAGAATGTTTCAGAGTTCTTAAGTTGGAGAAGGATACCCCAGATTGGAGATACCATGGTCTAGGCAGAGCAGGACACCTTCAGCATGGGATCTTGGGGAATAAGTAATGGTGCTGGACTATAATATTGAGTTGAGGTTGGGGGAGGTGCTAATTCTTGGGATTTTTGAAATAACAGGAAAAGGTCAGATGTTCCCTTCATGGCCTTTGTGCAAGAATAAGGTGGTGCAGTGATTGCTGTGCACTGCAGACAGCAAGAGAGAGAAGGTTTAAGGAATGCTGAGCTTTTATTAGAGAATCTGATGAAAAGGGAGCAATTATACTTGAGCCTGGAAGGGAATTCCTTTACTATGGTTGAGCAGCAGTCTGGGGAAAGAAATTGGGAGATACTTCCGCATACAAAGAGGCTTTGCTTAATTTTAATGAGACTAATAGAAGTCATGGCTATTCTACTAGTGACTGAATAACTACTAGTCACTGTTACTAGACAAGCTGAAACTCAATGAGTGATGTTCGTCATACAAAATCATGAGTGCACTCTTTCCATTGTAGTGCTATCAATGATTCATTGGTATTTTTTTCACTGTTTACTTTTTCTCTGTTGTTATGCAAATAAGGTGTTAGTACATATTAGTAGGAGTGCGGGTGAACCTCTCCAAAGGCAGGATGCATGAGACCAAAATCCTTTTTTTTTTGTTTTACAACTGGATAAATCGGATACCAGTTGTTTTCATCTGGTTTGTCCAGGTATAACTCAACAAACCATAGTGAAGCCAGAAATCATAGAGTGTGCATGATTAAGACAAAGGCCTGTGTATTTGAAAATGGGAAAAAGTACAAGGAGTGATTTTTGAAAACAGAAAAATGTTAGTTGGGGATATATTTTAGTTAAGCAGACATTCTGAACAGTATACATTTTGTTTTATATTTCAGTTTGAAATTAGTTACTTTTTTCCATCCAGGAAAGAAGTACAGAACATTTTTGATGGAGAACATAAGTTATGCTCTCAGGGAGGGGTCAGAGGGAGTGATAGCAATGTCATCACCACCCATAATGATGTAATAATGTTAAGATCAGTGGTAGTGAAAGCAATGTCATCACCACCCATAACGATGTACTAATGTTAAGATCAGTGGTAGTGATAGCAATGTCATCACCACCCATAACTATGTAATAATGTTAAGATCAACGGTAGTGATAGCAATGTCATCAGCACCCATAACGATGTAATAATGTTAAGATCAACAGTAGTGATAGCAATGTCATCACCACCCATAACTATGTAATAATGTTAAGATCAACGGTAGTGATAGCAATGTCATCACCACCCATAATGATGTAATAACGTTAAGATCAATGGTACTGAAAGCAATGTCATCACCACCCATAACTATGTAATAATGTTAAGATCAACGGTAGTGATAGCAATGTCATCACCACCCATAACTATGTAATAATGTTAAGATCAACGGTAGTGATAGCAATGTCATCAAAATGCATGAGGATGTTGTGATGTTAAGACCAGAGGGCAGACTGCATGAAAAAGAAAACAAAAAAATGAAGAGTCCTTTGACATATCTCTGACGCACAGCAGGGTAAAGGTTACAAGGGTTGAGAGGTTTGAGTTGACTGTGACTCTACATGATCTGATGGTAAGTAGATTAGTAGATAGTTGCCTTAGAAAAGATGATAGCGTGCCCAGACAAAAGGAGTCAGAGTGATCAAAGTGATGCTCAGGTAAAGTAAAGATATTTAAATAACTGCTGTTCTACTTAGACACCATATTTGACAAATTAGTCTAGTTAATCTAGAGTCTGCTTGGCTCCTCCTGGTTCCTCTGACCATCTGTACAATGCAAAAACGTCATATGCGTTTTGTTAGTCTTTTACAAACAGCAAATTCTGAAATGTAGACAGAGTCATCATCAACAGTATTCAAGGAATAGCACTGATATTATAGGAAAAAATTGACATGGAATAGAAACTAGCTTGGGCATCTTCGACAGTGAACTTGCTGACTACAGGCCAGTGGCTACCAAATATTAGTTATGCAGGTAAATCTAGTCTGTAGAATTCAGAAGTTGTATGTTACAACATTATGAGAAATACGTTTTGCATTTGTTGCCAACTTTTAGCAAGTTAGCAAGATTTAAAACTATGTGAACCTTCTTAAGTAAAACTAGACATCAAAAAAAGTATGCCGTTAGCGATCTTTGTGCAAACATATAGATAGTAACATGAAGGTTTTCTACTCATACCTTTTTTTAAGAACATAAAGGAAGCTGCTAACACTGCACTCAAATATAATGACAGCTTTTACAGAAGTGTTTAGTGGTACCTTTATTAATTCCTATAGTCATTACGAGCTGCTTATCAGAACAAAACTTTACCCCTCAAAGATGTCCAATTATATGTCTATCAACTGTATGATACATAAAAGTCTCATTCTAATTTTTGTCTAGAAAATACACTGTAAATGATATATTTTTAAAAAATATCCTTGAAGGGAGACCGTCCCTCTTCACAAGGGAAGGGAAAGATATTTAGTATGAAAATAATCATACATACGTCTTACTCTGTAAAAGGAAAATGTTTTCACAGTATAATGTTATTCATCTTACCTATTTAAAAATGTGATTACTTATATCTTTCACATCTTAGCTTTACTAAGAACAGATCGTGCTTTACAACTTCAACAGACTGGTACTCAACATCCAGTGGTTATAATTAAGCAATAATCCACAACTGGGTGTGGATACATCAGGATTTACCCAGGATTGACGTGATTTGATCACAAGAGCAAAGCCTGAGTGATTAAACAAAACCAGCCATGGGTAAATCCTGATATACCCACACCCAGGAGTGGATTATTGCTATTATACAATTACATTATTTAAGAAAGAAATCATTTACCTTTCTTCAAATTATGTCACTTCCTCAGCATATTCTAACAGAAAGTTCAGCCACTTAATGGTACTTCAGCGGTAAGACTTTATTCTACTGGTATATATTCGATTTACAACAGGTATGCTGACTGGGCCATTCAGTTAGCATGCTTGCTATTGAATAGTAATGATTGGTCATTGTATAACTTACCTTAACTTACTGAAAGCTTCTGGAAGTATTCCTCAACAATGTGTCATAGCAGGACTCGAGATTAACTCAGATTAACTTATTTTGTCTGTTCTAGATTTATCAGCTGAATTAGAGAGAATTTTTTTCTGTTAGTATTAGAAATATAATTTCTAAGTTAAACTCAATAACTTGTGATATTCTATAGAGCTATGTCCTGGACCCTTTCTCAGGTAATATTTTTATGGCTTCCATGACAGGTGCTGATAAAATCTTGTGCACTAAGTTAGCCAAAGATAACAGTACAGGAGTTGTTACAACCTCTTTGTAAGATCACCTTAATTTACAGGCATACCTAGACAAACTATATCTATGGTCAGTAAACAGTAGTGTTAAGATTTAACACAAAGGAAAGTGCAATAATGCATTATGGCAAGAATAATATATCTTACAGTGGACCACTGAAAAGATCGCAGATATAATTTAGCTTATAAGTTTTTCTTTTCTCATAAAGTAATTTTTTACTGTTAGCTGAATGCTCTGTTTATTTCCACATACCAAAGGTATGTGGTAGGTAGATATGATGAGGATTCAGGGAAGGGTCAGGAAGAGAGACGGTAATGTCATCATCATATAAACTGTCGGTAGGTGTGTGTGTGCAGGTTTACCTTCATATTGTCATAACGGACAATATCGCTCGCACATTTGCGTGAACCAAATGCGCGAATTTCAAACGTCAACATTCTCATATATTTGAAAGTCAGCAAATGGAACAGCTGATTCTCTGACTTTTGAACTAAAATGTCAAAGACACATTGTAATGCAAGCCCCCCTGCACCCCCCATGTGGGGGCCCCCACACCCCCCCTACTTTAATATACCAACTCCGGGATCACATTGCAGTGGGGAATGGGATAATTTCCCGATCCCCACTATAGTGCAATCATACCCACAATGTTGAATCTGCAATGAGCGAATGCCAATGTGCATTTGCCCATTGCACATTCGGACAATTTTTTTGTCCAGGTTTTGCAACTTTGCAAACCTCCTTTCTCACAAAGTGGAGTCACATGAGTGCATAACACACTTATGAAGGTAAACCGTGTGTGTGTGTGCGTGTGTGTGTGTGCGCGCGCGTGTGTATGTGGGTGTGCGTGTGTTTTTGTGTATGTGTGCATGCATATGTGAGAAAAGGAAGAAATGCCTGTCAATCTACTTCAGTTTCCTCCCTTTCCTAAAAAAGCCCATGAATGACGGGGGCTGTTAATGAGGTCACTTTAGGTGTTGCATGTGACTTCTAAGTGTGGATAGATGGATACTTATATATAACTAAAACCATTCTTAGAGTTGTTATACATACATTAATCTTCTACGTACGTTGTCACTCCTCAGTTTAAACTGGTATCAAGTGCAACACCTCTGTCCCATACTCCTTAGATGACTTTAAAAACTTGTAAGGAGTCGAGAGGTACTTTACGAAAAAAATCATTGGGGCTAGGGACCTAGACTGTATGGGCAAACCTAAATGCCTACATCTATATTCAATCTATTATCCTCTAATTAGGCAGGAATTAACTGAAAATATAAAAATCCATAAATCCATCAATAATTAGGTTAATATTGTTCAAATAGACCTTTACTTAACTCAGAATTATTAAGAAACCAGGAAGGGAAGCCAGTTGTAAAAATGGAGAAATGTTCATTGTAATATAACAAGAGTTTTTCCATGTTTTGCTGGTAGAATATGGTAAATTCTCCAATCTCCAGTTAGAATGGTTAATCTGACAAATGGCCTTAAATGTTCTTGCATAGGATCTTACATTGAAACTATTAGCTGAAGGATACAAGCTCTGATACAACTTTTGAGTGAGTTACAGACATTATGGTTAATAACCTTATAACACTGGCAAATTATCATTCACACAAACTATCACACTTAAATCTTAACAACATTGGATTTAAAGACAGAACCAAATCACAAATCATTGACATGTCCTTCTTGGGTATTCAGGATATATAGGTCAATGGAATATAACAAACACAAGCAAACTCCAACTTCACTGGTGAATGTGAGCAATAATACAATAAAAATGTTAACAAACATACAGTTGGTACACAAAAGGTGCAACATTTGTCAGCCCCAGCAGAATTATGAGTAGTTTACCAGTTGTATCTCTCAACGCAAAGTTAAACCATGATGAATCCTCAGTGTTGTAGGACTATGAAAATGCTACTTGGGTAGAGTACTGAATAATTGTGACAAATTTTTATAAACTGTTTTAAAATATTAATATGAGTAATGGTTTAAGATCATTGCTCAGGTTAGATCTGTTGTAGCAGTTGCCTCAGGCTGACCTCTCTGGAGCTAACTCTTAGGGTTTACTTGTCTATGATAATGTGAAATGTCTTTCAACTGCTGATGAGTGTTGGCTTTTACATCAATAATTTCCATACGAGTGACAGGCATGGCAATGCAGATGTGCCATTCATTATTTAATGCACAAGGAGATGCCAAAAATATCACCAAAACTATAAACTGAACACTAGATCTCATTATCAGGTACATACCTTTGGTCTTACTTAGTCATTGTCTCTGCACTGACATCATTCCGTTTTTCACAACAAGTCATTTAACATATAACATATCAAACATAATATGAATAGGTTCATAGACAGATTGATAAGTGCTAAGGCTAGCTACCACTGCAGGCCATTTTAAACCAAGACCAATTTCAATGGTGAGAGTCAAACACTGTAACTTGTGTCTGTGAGGTAAACACTTTAAGCCTTATACCAGCATCCAACCCATGCCATTCTCGTGTTTCCTCTTCTCCCTGTAATGTTTAAAGCTAGGGAAACTGCTCATAAATCATAAATTACATTTATACAAAGCGAACCAAACATAACCTGTTACCTTTGAGTACATTTTTTCATGCCTTCCACATTTACAATTACAGCAAACAAAACCATTTAAAAAGTGGAAGCTGTTCATCCGACTCTAATCAGATTCACCGCTGCTGTCAGTCATCAGATTCACCGCTGTTGTCAGTCAGAATGTCTGTTCTCCATGCTAAGACTTAAATTTACATAATCTGTCCCCTTATGAAGATTCTTCAGCATCTGGTGACCATGACGATTCCTCACAGTTATTTTCCATGAATTCAACTATATTGAATGGAAATCAAAACTACTATCACCTTTGTCATTTTTTTAAGAATGAACTCCTAATTATTGTAATCCATGACCTGGGGCATGGCTGCTGTGCTAGTTTGAAAGAATGGATATGAAGGATACAGAAGGTTTTTTTTTTATTTTTTCTTCTGGAAACAATTGTTACAGTTTAATTTCTTTATCTTCTAAATCCTAGTGCTACAGATAGTAAAATGGAACACTTTTCATGGACTTTTTTTGACATTCTTCACAGTTATAAGACAGTAGAGTTAGTGCATTTAAGTAATGGGTGGGTTTAGCTGAGGGCCCACAGAGGGGAAAACACTTTTGTCTTTTCCATTTTATTTTACTAATAGTGGACTTTTCCAGTTGTGTAAAACAGAGTCAATGTGTTTGTTTTACTAGTGATTTCACTGGCATGATTTTAATTTGTTTTATATGAATTCTAGTGTCTCTATTACTTTATTTGCCTCAAAACTGCACCCATTTTAACTATTATACATATATATATATATATATATATATATATATATATATATATATATATGTCAGCTTGGGTCTAGATGATTGTCACTGTTGAAGTGACACCCCAACCCTATATGCAAAATGGTAAAAAGGGGATGTGGATACACACACACACACACACACACACACACACACACACACACACCAAAATGCACAAACATGTATGTTTATACGAAGTTTCAGTACTTCAAAACCCACTTGGTCGAGACCAGTTGTTCGAAGTACCAAAACTTCAAAAACAAAGTACAGAGATAACAATACAGTGTGGAAAGGGAATGTTTCCTTTTCTTCACTGTAGTGCAATCTTGGAGTTGGTATATTTAAGTAGGGGGGGTGTGGGGGCACAGCTCCCCACATGGGGGATGCAGGGTGTCTTGGCCCCCTGCATAACATGTTTTTCGTGTTTTTTTTTTTTTCAGTCAGATGATCTGGCTGTAATTCTGAAATTTTGTTCCCTTAACTTCTGGCATTACTAGATATGGAACCATCACTCTGACGTTTTCTTGCAAAAAAAAAACAGTTCACATTTGGTTAATGCCATGACAAAAATACCACTGTCAATATGTCCCAGATGATGGTCATCTTTGGCAAAAATGTTCTCATAGAGCCTATCCTTTCCCAGAAAAATCTGTGATCTGATTGTTTTCCAGAACCAAACACTCCATTGCACCCTGGAGTCTGCATGTCCTCCTCGCGGTCGAGTGGCGTTCGAAAGACATGTGTAAAATGGGCGTGCCTTCATTGAAGGATGGGCTGGCAACTCGGCACCATAAAAATCTACTGCCAATCATTAACAGACCAGAGTTCCGCTGTGGCAACCCCTAACCAGGAAAAGCCGAAAGAAGAAGAAGTTGTTTTTCGGCATACAAAGACCAACTTATGTCTGATAAAATTTTCATGCATTTTAAAGTAAGCATCCATTAGGCTCTTTACATTAGATGGTGAAAGTAATTTTCCCCTAGTTTCTAAAATCTTGGGATCAAATTTCTTGTCACTCTTAGGGTTTACCCCCCCAAAAAATCTTTCTCAGTCAATTATGGTTTTGAAATTTACAGTCCCTCCCACTTGTCCATAGTCTGATTTTTATTTCTTTCAAGACAAGTTTGTAAAGTCAGTGGATTGCTCAAACAAGGTGTTATGCTCCCTCCAAGAGTATAACTTTTGTTGCTTGAAGTAGCAGCTGTTGATGAGTATTGGTCTGTATGTAATATTTTGTTTCCTTTTGATGACTTCTTAGATTCTTTTATAACTGCAAATATTATATTATGCATATTACATTAACAATTAGGCACTAAGTAGTGAGGATTATTGTGACCAGATTTATTATTTACTTTTATTTATTTATTTTACATTTGTTGACCAGGCTAGTCTAACTGGATATATGTCCATTTTCAGTAGAGGCCTGGGGAGATAAGCTCTGAGGAAACAAACAAAAAAAAAAAGCACTCATACAAAAAATTAATGTATACAATGAACATTGCAGGTACAGTACAGAGAATAAGCAAAGAGGTCATTTGTTTATAACATGGTGCAAAATATGCAGATACAATTAGTACAATACAAATGTAGTTGCAATACGTCATAAAGAAAAAGATGGCAGCTGAGTTATACAATATATTAGTATCCAAGTAGTCATAAAGAAAATGTAGGTGCTGAATTATATAATATATTAGTAAAAGTAGTCTCCTTAATGAGATTCTGAGGATGTAAGTAAAAGTATCTAGAAGGACAAGGTCAGTTGTTTCTAAGAAAAGGAATAAGACTACCGTAAGACCTCTAGTAGATCAGTCAGGTTTAGTACAGGGGCACAACCAGTGTGGTCTGAGGAAAAGTTTCAGTTTGTTTTTAAAGAGTGATATAGAGGAAAGACAGGAAAGTTTGCTAGGAAGAAGGTTCCAGGATTTTCCAACAATATTAGAGAAAAGAGAGTCCCCAGCCCTGTTGTTTGATTTACAAATATTTACAAGAAGTTTGTGTGATGATCGTAAGGTCTTTAGATTGTTGTAGGGGGTAATGAGGGTAGATAGTGTAGGGGTATTGGTAGGTTAGTAAAGGGTTTTATGGGCAATGGTAAGTTGGTGGAATTTAAGATGATTATGTAATTCAAGCCATCTTAGTTGCTTTAGATTAACACAGTGGTGGGTTCTGAAAGGGTTACCTGTAGCAAATCTGGCTATGTTATTGTAGGAGTTTTCCATTTTATTAAGGTTGTTTTTAGATAGATTAGTGTATATGGGTGAGGCATAGAGAAGAGTAGAAATTAGATGGGTGTGAGCAATAGTTATTCTAGCTGCAGGAGAGAGGAAGGGTTTGATCCTGTAGAGAGAGCCTAGTTTTCTGTTAACAGATTTTAGGGTATTGTTGATATGGGTGTCGAAGTTAAGGTTATCTATGGTGATACCTAGTAGTTTGGTAGTTGGATCTGGGGATATGAGTGTATTGTTATTGGATGTTACTGTGAAGTCTATTGGGGGAACTTACAAGTAGGAGTAAAAAGGAGGTGTTTAGCTTTTTTGGGGATCAGAAGGAGACAGCGCTGTGTTAAAGACCTTTTGGGTAAGGGAGTGAAGTTCAGATATGGATGTGGCTGAGCATATACGTGTGGAATCATCTGCGTATTGCATGCATGTAGCTTGGGGGATTGCTAGGTGAAGGTCGTTGATAAATATATAGAATAGGAGAGGTCCTAATATGGACCCTTGAGGGACACCAATGTTAATGGGCAGGTGGGTAGATAGACTGTTGTGCCAAAGCCCAGCCTGTTGTCTGTTGTCCAAATAGGACTGGAACCATTTTATAGATAATGCATCTAGTGACAGAGATTTGAGGATATTTAAAAGTATCTGGTGATTTACCATATCAAACGCCTTAGACAGATCTATAAACAGTGCAGAGGAAAGGATGCTGAGGTTACGTTTTTTGTTAATAGAGTCAGTAAAGGAAAGGAGGGCATTAGTAGTGCTGTGGGAAGATCTGAAACCATTTGAGAGTTGGAAAGAAAGTTATTTTGGATCAGGTGGTCTAGCAATTGTCTATGGATGCATTTTTCCATGATCTTTGCTAAGGGAGACAGTAGGGCTATGGGATGGTAATTGGAGTTCAGTAGAGTTTCCACCCTTATGAAGGGGAATAATATGGGAGACTTTCCATATTCTAGGGATGTGTCCCTTCACTGATAGTTCTATTCATGAGAATGGAAATGGGATAGGCGATGGATTTGGCTGCCTTTTGTAGATATTCAGCGGGTAGTTGGTCTGCTGCAGGAGAGCATGGTTTCAGTTTTTGGATAAGGGTAAGAATATATGTTGTTGGGACTGGTTGGAAGAGAAATGGAGGGGGTGGGTTAGAGTTAGAGTTGGATGTAGTTAAGTCCTGAGTAGATAACTGACTGGCAAGAGTTTAAATGGCCTCAGTGAAAAAGGTATTAAAGGCATTAGTAGCATTGGGATTCTCTTGGTCTGTGCCTTGTGCATTTGGTGTGATGGATTGACCTAGGTATAATAATTGATTAATACTTGCCCAGAACTTTTGTGGTTTATTATGGTGAGTCTGCTGGAATTGTAGGTAGTAGTTTCTTTTGTCAGACAGCATAGCTTTTTTAGTTTCATTTCTTAGTTGTCTGAAGTTTTGTTGATCTACTGGATTTTTAGTTAAACGAGATTTATTCCAGTATTTATTTCTGAGATGGATTTTTTGCCTGGTTTCTTTTGAAAGCCATGGGGCAGATTTAGTTCTCATTCTAATAGAGCAGGTTGGTGCAAGGTGGTCTAGTATGGCTAGGAAGTTAGAATTAAAGTAATTAACAGCTTCCTCCAGTGTGAGGTATTTTAAGGGAGACCAGTTACATGCTCTTAGTTCTCTCTGGAAGAGATTGGGGTTGAAGTTTTTCTTGGTTCTAATTGTCCTAGATATGGTTGGATTAGGTAGATTGGATTTAAGCCTGATGATGTAGGTTAGTGAGTGGTCACTTACATCATCAGGGAGGGTTCCAGATTCATAGGTCTGGGGATGATTATTTATGAGAATCCAATCTAAGGTACTTTCTTTCTTATTAGGCTTGTTTATCCTGGTAGGGGAGGTAATGGTTTGAGAAAAAACAAAAAGGTTAATATGGCTGGTAGGGTGGCTACTGCTACAACACTTCCAATCAATGTTAAAATCGCCTAGGATTATGGTTTCTTGGGGTAAATTTTGGGATAGCCAACAAAGGATATTCTCTATTGTGGCAATGTTATTACCAGGAGGAAGATAGATACAGACAATATAAATGGATTTGAATTTGTTAAGTTGAAGCTTGGTAATAAGAATTTCAGTGTTGGAGTCTTGAGGTGGTTTATAATCGTAGGTAGTAATCTGTAACCCAGATTTAAATAGGATAGCTACACCACCACTCTTTTTGGTTGCACAGTCATGTCGCAAAATATTATAACCGGGTGGGATGACTTCATTGTCTTTAGTTATAGGTTTTAACCACGTTTTTGTTAAACAAACAGATTCCTGGAATGAGCACCCTGCATTACTCTGAATAAGGATAACTAATTATCTGCCCATACTAGATTAACCTTGTGTAAAACTGCAGTCCAACAAAATCCATATGAACTTGTGCTCTCCACCTGGTACACTGCAGTATCAACTCTGCCTGGTACACTGCAGTCTCAACCTATTAAAACCACATACCTTTTTATTAAATATAATCATTGCTACACATTTTGTCCCCAGTGTTATAACTGTTGCATCACCAGTAAATTTGGTATATAAAATACCTTCTGAAGAGATCACCTAAACAAAGATTATAAAGGCAGTCCATAACTGTACTTCATAAATACATTTTAAATGTCACTGTTAAACAATTGCACGCTCACCTGTTTTGTAACAATATTATACTGTTATGGCTTCCTTAAATAAGTTAATTTACAAGGTGGAACACAGCCTTCATATTTATTTTTATCCATTTACCATATAAAATCATTCAGATTTTATATAATCATACATATACAGATAACTATGTAGGACAAAGTAGCAAATAATAAACAAAATTCATGAAAATAACTTTTTAAACCCAGAGGTGTAATGACCAATAACCTTAGTGCACTTGTTAGACCTGGATAAATGCATTACAGTTACTGTGAAACAAAAGGTAAACAGGATTTTTTTTTAAATAATTGCACTTGTTACCCCTCTCACTATATTATTATAATAAGAGAAAATTGGAGAGGCAAGTTTTGAACAAACACTGTTTCAAGTTATCTTAGTGACCATCTTTGAAATTAAGTAAAATATGCACATAATTTTTATTGGTGAACAGCGAGGGCATCTGCATTGATGTCCCAGCTATTCCTGCCCTTGTTGTAGTACAACTCTGGACGTAGATTTGCATCATGAGCTGGATTGTCATGTCAGTCAGCTAAAGGTTGCTTTTTAACTAATGCAAACTTCAGGCAATGTCACACAACACGTTTAGTCAACAACAGTCATGGAAATAAAGTAAAAAAAAAAAGCAAAATAAAATAAAACAAAAAAAGATAGTATGTTTTTCTAACATTATTCTTGGTTTCATGCATACAATATGTTTTTCTAACAGCATTCTTTGACTCATGTATACACCAAGGACTATATGTATAAAGCAACGTCATAGCTTACTAGAATCCTTTTTTTAAGTGTGCAGCCTTCAGGAAATGTCACACAATAACCTACATTGCTAATGACAGAAGAACAAGGTTAAGGAAGGAAAATAAGTAACATTAGTAAGACTATGAGGGGAATTGATACCAGTATTGTAATCTGTATACCATCGTGTGTACCTCTTAGTAAACATTCTGAAATCAGAAGCAGCTACAACACTGTGGTACATGGTGCTCTAGCATAAAGATGTGCATCATATAGGAGTGGCGCCACTGCAATGCTGCATGCTAATCAGGCAGTCTGGGGGCAGGCATGTACTAATTAGCCTTTGTCATTTATGGATAGGGACAGTGTGCAGATGCCCTATGTCACAGGCATATGCCAAAGATATTCTAGATTGTGGACATTGATAATTGGGAAATTTGGGGCATGAATAGCTACAATGAAAAAGGTTCTAGGGCCATTATTCTAGTAACCTCCTGTGATACTATGATCCTATCCTCTCTCTCTCTCATGGAACTGCCTCCAGGAAGGCATCTACACAGTGAGTGATTCAGTCATATGCCAAACCCATGTGCAAAAATGGGAAAAGGGGTTGAGGATGGATTGATATCAGTATAGCCAACTCCACCATGTCACAGTAGTGAACACAGCCAGCTACTAACATTGACTATAGTACAGAGATCAGGGGGGGGGGACCACTAGCCACCAGGGATTACTGAAAGATTGACTGTTATAATGATATCTACAGCAGTGTGAGGCTCTGGGTGGGGGGAAACACTATCTAGTGGGGATACTACACTTGTGCCTTAATGGTATTTAAGGCATCTGAGGGGTTGGGGGAGCACTAGCTACCAGGGCTACTACACTTGTGCCTTAATGGCAGTTAAAACAGGGCTACTACACTTGTGCCTTAATGGCACTTACACTAGTATGGGGACTGGCAGGTGGAGAAACACTAGCTACCAGGGAACAGTGTGAATTCCTGTGTTCTAACATTAGTACAAGTATTGTGGGGAAAACCCAAGGACAGGAACAAGTATTGTAGTATGTGTGCGTGTGTGTCTGTATTTGAATATGGACTTGTGTGTCTGTGGGGGGGTGAATGGAGGGATGCCTATGCCTAAACAATGAAGCCTTTGAAGTTAACAAATACGATACGATTTGCAGATCAGCAATAATCTGCACATCTTGATAGTAAATGCAATTTAGAGACATGCAAATTAGTCAATAATGAGGTATTTCTTCATTGCAGCTACCATGTTTTTGAATCAGAAAATATTGTGTCATGGGAGAAGGGTCTTTTTAGTGTGAGCTGTACAACTGCCACTAAGATCTTTCATGAATTCCTGGGTATGTGTTTTTCAATGACAGCCATGATCAAACATTTACAATGAGGACTAGGCAATGTATATGCATATGTTATGCAGACCTTACTCAATGAAAAAGATTTAAAAAATAGCTCACTTCTCTTCTGAGGAGCATATTTTTATGAGTAGCCATTGCTCCGTCAGGACTTTTATTTACATTTCTTCCCAAATCATACCCCAAGCCCCTGTCTCTATGCAGCAATTAAGAAAGTACTGTTAAGGCATATTGGAGATTGCTGTTTATAGAAGGACAAGACGGTGCTTATTGTGTGTGTGTGTGTGTGTGTGTGTGTGTGTGTGTGTGTGTTACAGTGACTGCCCTTGGGTGACTCATGCAGGCAGTGGATGATAGTATAGCCAAGAAATAGCTAAAAACATTTGAGAAAACAATGAATCGTTACACAAAGTTTATATTGTGAGGTATCTGGCAGACAAAAACATAGTAAATCACCAAAACAACATTAGTGCTGCTATAAGTAGTAACCTTTGTGATTTCACATGCACTTTTATCACTGTAAATAGCTTCTAATTAAATGATTTGATTTTTCAAATTATAACAAAACTTTTTTTTCCATATTTGCAGCAGATTATACGTTAAAAATCAAATGATGCATTTATCAGTACATTGAAAAAAAACAATTTCTTGCACTTAAACAAGTATGGCCTAATGCAAAAAAAGCAAACTATAAAATCAATTTTCTAATCAACCTGGCAACAAAAAAGTCTTTCAGTATTCAAGCCTGGAAGAGATGGTGCATGAAGGGATGACAAGGGAGACAGAATGTTTTTTAGATAAGATGAAGCACTGTGTTCCTACAACCTTGAAAGAGAATGCTTAAGGGATTTACTATAAATAATCACTTTACACAGTATCAAAACAGAAAACATTGCAAGTAAAATACTAGACAAATCACTACTCCCAAGTAATCTCAAGATTTGCAGTTGTCAAACAGTTTTAATAGCGACCTGAATCATCCCCTATATTAGTGCTTTACACTCACAACCCAATCTCAAAATACATATTAACTGTGAGGTAACAGGCTCATCATCAACCCTTACAGTCTAAAACAAAAGCACAGTGGCTTCTCTACAGACCAAATTCACATATAGAAGAATGTTAACAGCCTTGCAATGTCATATGAAGTTTAATGACGCAATCATATACTCCACAGTTAGCTGCGGTGCTATCTAGCCTGTCTGGCTTACAAAGACTGAACTAATGTAGAAAAGTATTACTGCCTCACCTTAACACAAATAAGGGATCTGAATCAGTTCTACTTTTATATGCTCATAGGTGGTTAATGACCACAAGGGCCTTTTTAAGCCTAGCCATGCATCCCAAATCTCTGACATCTTTATATATATATATATATATATATATATATATATATATATATATATATATATATATATAGGGTTCCTATTACGTTATCGAAGTTCTAAAACTTTGAACACCATAAGGTCGAAACCTTATGTTCGAAGTTTCAGAACTTCGATTACATAAAAAAAACAAAAAAAAAGAAAAGAAATAAAGTCTTGCAAGCAGGGGGTCAAACCCCTCTGCACCCCCATACCCCCCCGCTCTTTAAATATACCAACTCCGAGATCGCACTACAGTGCGGTAAAGGGAAATCTTTCCTTGGGGGTGCAGGGGGGCTTTCCCCCCTGATTATAACAGTTACTTTGTCTGTTGTTTTTTATTTTTTTTTTTTTGTTGTTCGAAATTATAAAACTTCGAACATACAAGTTTGATCTTGTAGTGTTCAAAGTTTTATAGTTTTGACAACGTAGTAGGAACCCTATGTATTTATATATAGATATATATATATATATATATATATATATATATATATATATATATATATATATATATTTACACACACACGCACATATATATTTATATATATGGAGTCTACGTTTAAATATCAAACTACCAAAACATCGAACAGCAGGATATTGAAACTCAGAATATTGAATCAGCTTTTCACTGAAATTCCAGTATTTCATGAAATTGGGTTCTTGCCCTTTCCCCATTTGGGACCATTCTTAAAGTTGGAATTTATAATATGCAGGGGGTACTGGAGATACAGGGTGACTTTCCTCCTGCAAAAAATTTTCTTTTGTTTTACTGGCATTTTGGTGAAAATTGGTTTGATATTCTGTGCTTCAGTATCCTACTGTTCAATGTTCTGGCATTTCAGTATTTCAATACAGACCCATATTTACGTATATGTGTGTCTGTGTGTGCACATGTGCATCCCCTTACAAGAATTGTAAGCAGGATAAATTGCACAGTGCCAGACTAAAGTCAAGCTCAACAGAGTCTTCTTTCCCCGCTGACTCTGCCAAGCCCATTCCCTTGGCTGTGGTTTTGCTAGATAGGCAGGAATAGTGGAAATCTTGTTCATCCATTCATGCGAGTCACTAATTAGATGACGAGGCATTTGGCTACCTTAAGAGAGTCATAGTTACTCCCGCCGTTTACTCACGCTTCATTGAATTTCTTAACTTTGACATTCATAGCACTGGGCAGAAATCACATCGCATCAACACCCATCTCAGGCCTTCGCAATGCTTTGTTTTAAACAGTCGGGTTCCCCTGGTCCACACCAGTTCAAAGTTAGCTGCTAGCTGATCCACAGGAAAGGCCCAGTGTGCGTCCAGAGTTGCCGCCACCACCCAGAAAATTAATAATAAAGATAAAATACATAACAAAGAAAGGGAAGAAGGGTAGCTCAGTGGCTGAGGTTTCTACCTCAGAGCTCTGAGGCTCATTTCTATTGTTCAGTTATTATCTGTATGCAGTCAGCATATTCTTCCATTCTCAGGTGTTCTATGCATCCTTAATTTTCATCTCACCTCTCAAAATATGGTGTCTGACTGGTTATACTAAAACTAACGTTTGCATACGCTCATGGTCCGTTTGGCCTGAATTTTAGTTAAAAAGAAAACCAGAAGGAGCAGTTTAGTTAAGAATTTAACAAATAAAAAATAAAAAAGTTCTTCGCTCAGATATCTTCAAAAGAATGGAAGTGCATTACTCAAATATATTAAGTGATTCTCCTTCAAACTGTTATTCTGGTACTGACCCATATGCACAGTAACTAAAACAGGATGCTTGCAGCCAGGGCCTTATTAGGTTAATCCTAATAGAATCAGCATACTCTTTTACTACAGTTAGTACTGCTACTTCACAAGAGTGACTAGCAATTTACTGCTCAGAAATAAAGTAAAAATAGAACTAAAATGTTCTTACTGAGGTATCACACTATCCTATGATAAGATAAAGAAATCATACATATTTTATATGACTGATAAATTCTACTAAGGTTATTCTATACATAGGATCATAGGAGGTTACAAGGTTAATGGGCCCAGGGCCCTTACAAGCCTAGCCAAGTTCAACCAGTGTTCCCAAGAGTGTCTGGTTCAAGCAGGCACTAAAATCAGCACCTATGGCTCCTGTCCAAAAGGGAAACAGGTGGAACCTCTGGGGTGAATTTCTGGTTACCCATCCAATCGTCCAAATTACGTTTAAATAGGACCATCAAGGCAATGATCGCTCCCAGTATGCAGTCATCAGCAAACTTTGTCAGCCACAGTCCTTTAGTTTTAGCTTGTACTTTGGAGAAGTAGATTCTGAACATTAGGGGTCCCAGAACTAATCCCTATGGAACACCACTAGTTACAGGTCTGCTGGAGGAGGTAGAGTCCCCTGTTTTGACCATATGAGTCCTATCAGTGAGCCAGTTTGTAACCCACCTGACAATATATGGGTGGATACCCAGCTGGGTGAATTTTTCAATGACGCTTGAGTGGGGGATTGTGTCAAAACCCTTGGCTAAGTCTAGGTAGGCCGTATGCATAGATTTGCCCTCATCTAGTGCTTTGGTGACTGTCTTGAAGAAGTCCACCAAGTTTAACAGGCATGATCTCCCCTTGACAAAGCCAAACTGAAAGGGGTTGAGCGTTTGGAGATTTCCTATATTTTTGTTAATAAGGGACATGATGATTCATTCTATGGCCTTACAGATAAGGTTGGTCAGGCTAATGGGTCTATAGTTCCTGAGGTCCATGGATGCACCCCTGTTGTGCAAAGGGATGACAATAGCTGTTTTCCATTCTGCTGGGATTAAAAAGTGTGCCCAAATCGTGATGATAATTCCTGTTTTAAACTGTGTAGAGCACAGTACAGGATGTTGTCTAGCCCCATAGAGGCTGTGTTTCTGGCCTTGGAGACGGCATTTAAGACATGCTCCTTGGAGATACTAGGTGGGGGAGAGGTGTTAAGGATACTTTGGGGTATATGTGGTAGGAACAGGGGAGGGAAGTTTTCACTGAACCTGTCAGCCAGCAGGTTTGCTATATCCATAGGTTCTGTATATGTAGTACCATTAACTATGAGTTCAGTGCAAATCTGGGCCTTACCTTTGAGGTTATGGATGTAACTAAAGAACACTTTGTGATTACCCCTTAGTTAGGGAAGCTTTGGAGGACTTCACTAGGAGTCTTATTTGCTTTTTTAAGTTGAGGAGGAAGTGTTTCCAGTTTTGAGACCGTTCCTTCCAACTCTTAGACAGGAATTTCTTTCTCTTATTGTATAGCCTGTTAGTGGCAGTTGCCCACCAGGTTTGGATTTTACTGGAAATCAAAATATTCACTCTAGATAGACCTACTTTTCACAGATGTATGTTTGCTTGCCTACATTTAAGACATTTGCACCTGCATCTTATAATAGAATAACATGACCTCGTTTCTTGTTGAGTAAATGTGTTGACAATCACTTTGTGTGATGTGATCCAACAGTAGTGGCAGCATACACACACATGCAAACACGTACACACACACACACACACACACACACACACACACATGCACGTACATGGTATACACAGACATTTGAAAACATTTGTGATACCAAAAAAATCTTTCATCTCAAGACCTAAATAACTAAATATACCATTTTTCTGGGGGATAATTTTTGAGAGAAAAGGATGCTTACAACTAATTGAAGTTATAAATAGCAGTAGGTATATTAATGTACGTTATACAGTTTTATAAATGCCCAGTCAAATACTGCAAAAGATCATTTGTAATGAATGTTCTTATTGCTGTAGAGATAGGAATTATGATATAGCTACAGCAGCTTTAAAGCTCCTCATTCAGAAATACATAACTTTATAACAATGGTTATGACCTAACATACTGTGCATATTTATAGAGTTTTCCAAACAATAATCATGTCAGTTGTCATTTGCTTTATATGCAATAGAGACATTAACAACCTATCTCAAAACAGTGAGAAAATGCTGGTTTACCATGATATCCAAGTAACAAAACCAGGAATACGCAGTCAACTATTTTATTAAATAAACTGTAGAAAACGCAAAGCTGTTTCTCAGTGCATGAAAAACTCAAGTTACAAAATTCCAATTTATAACAACCAGCCTATCAGAACTCATCTAAAAATCACATGATAAAAAATCAAAAAATCACATTGTTAACACTTGAGATGAGGTCTTTCATCAAGAATCTGATAATATGACAATTGACTTTATACAAAGAGATTATAATGAAAGCTTACTTAATGAAGTTAGGCAAGTAGCTGTTAATGAGCGTGAAGGAATAGGGAGAACTTTTTTAAATGATCCTCATAGTATACCCCCTAATATTAGAAATAGTATAATGCTCAAAAGCTTAGCGTTTTCTACAGTTTTATTTAATAAAATAGTTGATGGTGTATTCCTGGTTTTGTTACTTGAATATTTTCATTTAGTTCTGTGGAATACCTTAGCTTCCAGTCATGGTTTTTGGTTTACCATTATACGGCAGTGTTAAAAAACTGATGTAAAGTTAATTTAAATGTCCTTTAAGTTCTCATACATTCTCATATATCAATCATAACAGTACTGGAACCAAAATGTGGTAACTGCCTTTCCATTATAATCATCACTACAAATATATATTTCAAGCAACTTACTGAACTGGCCTTCGGAGAACAGCATCAGAAGACAGCTCAATAATTTAGAAACAGGATGAAAATTTAAAAATAGAATTATGTTAATTTCAACTGCTAAAATAGTATGAACCAAAACTCTGATATCAGCACATCCATTTTTCTTTTACTTAATGAATGCACATAAAACCTAACACATTTTAATCTGCAGAAGTATTTGTGTAACAGTGTAATTTCCATTAATTTTTTATTAGTAGTAGCGGCAGTCGGTTTTCCATTACACAGAAAAGTAAAATAACAAAACTTATAAAATTATATATGGGTTCTATTTAAATGTAAGAAATAATCATCTTCTTTTATGTTGATAGCTACTCCAGCATTATCTCATATAGGTATTTTTAAAAACAATGCACTCTATATTTCCCAGCTGTCTGCAAGAATTAGGTGCATGAAGTGGCACTGACAAACTCACTAACACAGTTTCCAGGATATCATATTGAAGCTTAGCCCTATTTCTTGTTGTAGTATTATCGACAAACATACAGAACAGGGCTGTGTTACTTATGTTTGCAGTGCATTGTCTTGTTCTTACAGATGAATGGCATTTTAATCCAGGTACCACACACTCAAACATACATACACACACCATGTGTCTCAACATCTTAGCAAAGGAAATGTGGACTAAGTCTAAAATAATTGAGGGACAAAGGTCCAGACATTGGGACAGATTTTAAATATTGCTCTTATAAACTTAGATAGTTGCCTGAATAGCAGAATTTGTGTTTGCATGCATTTTCTGAAGGAAAGTCTGAAACTCAAATGTATGTCATTATTTAGAAACTTCAATCCTCAGTTATTTGTCAGAAAATCACAAATTTTATCAGGAACAGACCAAAAATATGAGGCAAAAATCTGGACAATTTAAAAGGCACGACACAGACACAAAAACGCACAAGCACATACACATACACAAGATAAAATGTTTTGGACTTCAGAAAGGAGATAAAGACAAAGAAATAGATAGGTCCATATCTGTTACTATGCTAATAAATGTTGTCTTGTTTTAATGTGGGAGAGCTGGAGTTCCAGTGCTTAGCTCTTGCATTGTTAAGAGACTTGGTCCTGGTCAGGAGATATCGGTTCTGTCAGCTGAGATTCCTAGGAAGGAAGTAGTATTTGAGGATGCTTTCTAATGATGGGCAGGTGTGTCTGGTTTGGGTATTATTTTGTGGGTGCTAAGCAGTTGGGAGTACGTAAGGTAATCAGGTAGTTTGAGTCATTGTAGGTGCTTCAGTGCTAGGCAGTGGTGTGAATGGTTTAGTAAATCCGATGCAAACTTAGCTATTTTATTTTATCAAGCCTTTGGTTTATTTTTAAGGGGCAGTGAAAATTAGTCAGGATGGGTGCTGCGTAGACAAGTGAAGGGAGAAGATAACATGTTACTGAAGAATTCTTAGAGTATTCAGGGAGAAAGGGATTGTTTCTATAGAGGAAGACCAACTTTTGGTGAGTTTTCTTGATAGACTGAGTGATGTGTTGGTCATATTTTAAGTTATTATAAATTAAAGTCACCACGAAGCTCTGTGTTGGAAACTATTTTAATTGAGGTATTATTTGCTGTTGTGATGTTTAATTATTGTTTCTGTGCTGACAGGCATTTGGTTAAAAAGAGCTGTTTTAGCATTTAAAATTAGTTGGTAGTCATCTAGCAAGTCCTCAATTGAGGAAAAGGAGTCCTTGGTCATCATGTACAGTAGCGCTGGACTTGGTACCAAAAATAAGAGCATGGTATCATCTGTGTATTGCAGTAAGGAGGCTTCTTTGGTAGCTTTGTGAATATTATTAATGAATATGTTAAATCGAAAATGGCTTAGAATAGATTCCTGAGGTGCACCAACAGAGACAGTTGGAAAAGGGAAGAGATCTCATTTCCATTTTACACCCTGGATCCTGCTGGTGAGATAGCTCTGGAACCAGCTAACGGATGAATGAGAGAGTCCAAAGGAGAATATTTCATGGAGAAGGTATTGGTGTAAAACTGTGTCAAATGCTTTCAACGTGTCTAAAAAGTGGGAGGATACTAGATTGCTAGTGTTTCTATTAAATTTATGATTTTGGCAAAACTGAGCAGAGCAGCAGTGGTGCTGTAGTGAGGTCGGAAACCATGCTGAGTGTTGGAGAGGAGATTGTTATTGTGAAGATGGGAAAGGAGTTGGGAATGAATGCAGTTTTCTAATATTTTGGAGAGTGGAGGCATAATAGCTATAGGTCAGTAATTGGAGAGGTCGGTGGACATTCACCCTTAATGTAGGGGTATGATTTTGTCCAGATAGCACGGACATAGCTTTCTGTAATTGATCAGTTTATGAGCACAGATACAGGGAATGCTATAGAATCTGCAGTGATTGCAGAGGTTGGTGGACATTCACCCTTAATGTAGGGGTATGATGTGGGATTTTTTCCAGCTAGCACGGACATAGCTTTCTGTAATTGATCAGTTTATGAGCACAGATACAGGGTATGCTATAGAATCTGCAGTGATTCTGAGATATTCTGGTGTCAAGTTCATATCTCTCAACCTGAAAACATCAAAAATCTGGACAAATTCCCATGAAAAATAGGTACAAATCTGTATGCTGATTAACATAAAATTTGCATACACAATTATGTAACCCCACCCACACCACTGGAATTGTGAGATATCAACTTTCAAATGCAAACTGAAAAACAGACAACCAAAATATGGGCCAAAACCTTGTAGTAAATGGAAACCTTTTTTTTAAATGTGTAGCAATGATGTTCACTGGGAAGGGAGAAGATGATGAACCTTAGGATTTGGTTTTTGGTGACTTGCAGTACGTGGGTTTTGTGGTAAAAGTAGGGCATTTAATGGTAGGCAATATTCTAATCTTAGCAAAAGAATATTATAGTTTGCTAGGACCTCCAAAAGTCATTCTCCATGGCCTACTGATCAGTAATGTGTAGCTAGAATTTATGCTGCCCAGGGCTGTCTTTGAGTTTGCAACCCTTCTCCCTCACAAAATCATGGTTGAATGGGGCTCCCTAGGTTCCTATTAGAAGACTGAAGTCCCATTCTTTCGAATGCATCTTGGTCGAACTTAAAAGACTGAAATGCAAAATATCGAAGCAGCTTTTAAGCAAATTCTTTCCCTGGGAAAGAATTTGCTTGGCAGCTTCATTACTCTGCCATTTTTGGCACTGTAGTGTGGTCTTGGAGTTGGTATATTTAAGAAGGGGGGATGTGGGGTGGCGCAGCCCCCCCATTGGGGGGTGTGGGGGATGAAGCCCCACACTTAATGTAATGTTTAAAGTGTTTTGTTTTTTATTTTTATTTTTTTGTTGGAACAGCAATTTTTTTTCCCTTGGAAAAAAATCGCTGTTCTGACAGTTCGACATTGTAAGCTTTCACTTACATAGGGTCGATTAATCAGCATTCACTATTTTAAGTGATTGGTGATATAATATTTACCCACCCCCCCCATACACAGCCCTCCCCCCTGCAGCCATTCCTATGTCCCCTTACTTGGCTATTTTGCCCCATTTACCATAAACACTGTAATATGCATACTGCTTTAATTCTACAATGATTATTTGGATTTCATTTAAAACTTTTATTTTACATTTTATAGCACAAACAGTAATAGACATCTGCTAAACAAAGCAATACAGTCTTACAATGAAGACAGACTTAACATTAAAACTTCTCTGTCCTTGAAACTCACATTCATTGAAACAACATTGAAACCCACATTCAAAGAAAATGCATCTGGCCAGTGGCAGATAAAGATTACCTTTGGACTGTTTTCATATCATAGGCCCCTTGCATTCCTGACTGCATTAAATGATATTCCTTGTATAATACAGCACACTTGTTAGAGCATGTTTTAAATTTATTGTTTTGAACATTTTTCCAGTAAGCAATGAAACAAAATGCATGAACCAATAATAACAAAACTGCCCAATTCAGAAAAGTTCCATCATAAAAGTCTACTCAAACTTCTACAATCCACCAGTATCAGTAAATATGCACAAGCTCTGCAGAATTAAAGTCATCTAAATAATTCCACTTTAAAGAGATCTGTAACTAATGAAAAGGTTGCTGCTAGCAAACAAATTTATATTTCATTGTTTCATCTACAAATAAAGTGAATGTTGCCCTCAAGGAATAAATTGCCTATCTTACATTAAAAAAATGATAAGCTAGTAATATTGCAATAGGGAATGGATGGCAAACTGATAACAGGTTCATAGTTACTATTGGTGTCTGCTAAAGAGGACATTCTCAGGAATGCAGCATCTATCCCCTTTAAAAGTATAACACAGTACCGTATCAGCAATCCATCTACATACTGTGGGAGTAGAACCCACAGCCTTCTGCATCAGAAGCAAGTATACTACCTGTTGTACTACTAACAATGCAAACAGACTTGACATAAACAGCACTGAACTTCTCTTCCCATGAAGAACTTTGCAGCACAAGAAATTTAGAAAAAGCCAAAATGTATTGGGGGGGATATATGCCCAAAACCAAGGAGTGGGACATATTTTAAACTTTGCTTGTACACTCTTAGAAAATTGCTAGAATAAAATGTTTTAGTGTTACCATGCATTTCCTAAAAGATATGAAGACTGAAACTTAAATGCCTATATTTAGTAAATTCAGTTCTCACTGATTTGCTAGAAAACCACAAATTGTAAGAGAAACATAGACCAAAAGTATAAGCCAAACATTCCAGATACTCTGTGAACTTTGGACAATTAAGAGCTATGGACTTAACTCCTTGAATCACAAGTGGTGGTATGGGTACAGAAGTGAGGCTCTTGTCTCTTGTACCAAAGGTACAGAGTTTGAGCTGGGTAACCCTAACCACCAGTTACATGTAACTGGGGCATTACAAACACACACACACACACACACACACACACACACACACACACACACACATTGAATGATTCAACTGAACATGGCAGCATTGAACCTAATGCACGCCCCCATGCATGACTGAACCAATGGGACTTAACCTGAAAAGCACCCCCCCCATGCATGACTGAACCAATGAGAGTTAACCTGCAAAGCAACCCCCCCCCCCATGCATGACTTAAACTGAACCAATGGACTTGACTTAACAATGCATAATGGACTTAACCTGCAAAGCACAATGGACTTGAATCTGGCACTGGCAGCATGCACAACAGACTTGAATGATTCAACTGCAACAGACTCACCTAAATGCACAACTGACACCTGAACCAGCATTGAATTCAGTCAACTGAAGTTACTCCATTACCTGCAGGAGCCAGTTGCTCTCTGTTCTTAATATTCCCTTATCTGGAGGAGCCCAGGGTATAAGGGCAAAAACATTTATCATTCCTAGTTCTGCAATAGTCTTTAGGCTATACTGGTTATTTCCTGCCTGAAGGCTACTGCAGCAGTGAGAAATATGAACATCTGCTGTTAGGCTAATTGTGACTTGCAAGTTGCACAACTGTACTTTTATAGTGTGTGTGTGCAGATAACAAGAAATGGAATCACCCATAACACTGTAAAACCCTCTGTGAAACAAAAGAGGAATGAGTGGGCCATAGTCAGCAACAGAAACTCTATTCTATACCCTCCCTTTTAGAAGTGAAATGCTCACTACTAACCTGTCTGCTTGCTGAGGTCTATTTCTTGGAGAAATGGAAGATACATCATGTCTGAGTATGATTGATCATTGGTTTAATTCAAAAGATGTCAATTCTGTTTAAAGAGCTTTTGTGGAAAACATCAGGACTGTCTGGAATTACAACAGGGTGTGTTTTTAACTGTCTATCTATCTATCTATCTATCTATCTATCTATCTATCTATCTATCTCTATATATACCTACTTACCTATCCATTTATCAAGAATCATAGATCCATAGGTTTACAGATATGTACTGGGCAATCAGTCTACAGGCCATTTCAAGCCTATCCAAAAAACAATCTAAAGAAGGGGGGTCTGAGGCTGCCTATCCAGTTATGTGTGTTTACCCTTTAAGTAGTAAGGGTAGTACTGTGCTTAATATGTTATGGAAGTTTAGGGCAGAGGTGAGAGAGACATTAAATATGAATGTATTCTTTCAATGTATACCGTTTTATCTATTGATGATGGATTAGGTTATTTTACTGGGTATTTAAGTAACCTTTTTTACCTACAAAGGAGTAGGTGGTCAAGAATTCTCATGGTTTGAAAGGCTACACATAGATCACCATGGGGGGGATCTATAAAAGAGCAAGTATTTAGAAGCATGGCTATCCATAATTTAAATAATAAAAATTTAAAAAAACTCTCTCGTTTTTGTTAAGTAGCTCTTTGCAAAGTGCCATTTGGCTCTGAATGCACTACTTTGCCAAATTTATTAATCTTAATTACTTCTGGGAGGTAGTCATTAATAAAAACATTATATTCATTCAAAAACAAAATGCTCAGCCATCCATTCCTGACCTGAACTCATTCTTAAACTTCAGGTTTGTTTTAAGTCTTGATGTGGAATCTTCAAAAAAAGCCGTATTAAAGTGTTAAAAGACAGCTTACAGGCTCAGCTACAGGAAAATGTCCTGATTATGAAGCTTCAAAAGTACAAACACTTACACGATTCACAAACAAAACAATCATTTATATAGTAAATCAGTCTATGACTCAAAACAATTGTTTTCTTTATATTTATTGTATTTAGCTGATAGAGGTGCAGGATGAGCCGGGGGAAGAAGCAGCAGAAGAAATACATTTTTTTATGACTGAGACCATCTGGGACTTGGATTCACAGCTGCATAACTCCGAGTTCATTGGAGTACACTTGTGATGCTCTGCAGGATTGCTGAGTCCTGACTCCCGCCTTCTAACTAAACTAAATAAATGCAAGGAAACTAAAAAGTATGCAACTTTAAAAAAAAAAAACACACCGTCTGCCCTTGTGTGCATACTGCTATCACCTGACAGCTGCTCAGTGTGCTCAGATATAAACAAACTTTAAGTAACCTCACTCACACTCACTGTCAACCCAGAGCATCCCTCAGCCGAATTCCGACAGGCTGCCAGGCTGCTCATGAAACTGACGTCACCGCACACACCTGCGTGATGACATCAGTCCAAAAAAAATTTAAAAAAGAAAAGCCAGGAAATTAAGGGGTGCCGCTCGGGAATCATGGCACCCCATTATTTGGACCTTAAAACTGGTAAAAACCAAGAGATTTGGTATAGTTGAGAGGCAGGGTCAGGTTGTCCGCAGCTGGTGTGGATTTTGTTTAGTTTTAGAAGGTGTTTTTTGATAGAAGAGGTAGATACTGGTTGGAGGAAGAAATAATTCTGGTGATGATTAGTACTGTTTGGGATAGTGGGGCTAGTGGTGATTTGTTGTTAAGTAGTGAGAGAACTGAGTGTATGAAATGTGTATTGAATTGGATCGTTATAGGAACTAAATTGTTAGCAACTGGTGAATGAGTCATAGTTTTGCCTGTGTATAATAGTCTTTTGATTGTGTTCCAGAAAACTTACTGTTCCACTGGTGGTTGTCTTGGAGCTTACAAAAGTATTTAGTTTTGTCTGATCTGATTTTTGTTTTGCTTGTTTAGAAGGGTTCCTAAGCTGTCTACAATGTTGCCATTGTATTGTGTTTTGTCATTAGACCATGCCTTCCAAGCATTATCTCTGCTTAGCATGAGTGGCCTGGTTTCTCTTGTGAGGCATGGGGAGGGGCTGGATTGGATTCATTTTAACCTGTTGGGAGCTAGTTCATTTAATATGTTAAGGGATGTGTTATTAGGGTGAGTTATGGTGCTATCTAGAGGTAAGTATTTTAGAATACCCCAGCTGTATTTGTCAAAATAGCTACTGAAGGTGCCATTACTGAAGGAGGAAAGTGTGTGCACATTATTATAGATTATGGGTTTATGTGCATGATTAGAAAAAACGGTCACTGATGGTGTCAGATAGGCAGACAGCAGTGCTAATTTTGTTAGCGGTGGTGGTGAGGATACCGTCCAGTAAAGATTCTCTATTTACTGCATTTGTCTATTCAAGTAGCAGTAGTGATAAATTGGGTAATACCAAAATGATTGATGGAGAGTGTGGGAGAATAAGAGTTGATAAGTTGGTAGTCTATATTAACATCAGCTATGATGATGGTTTCCTTGTTAATGTTAAGAATGATCCAACACAGAATGTCATCTAGTAATGGCATGTTGTTTCCAGGAGGGATATAGATGGCAGTGATGCATGTGTTCCTTGTGTTTGTTGACTTACAGGAGAGAAACACTTATTTTATCACTGGGGAAGTTGGGGTGGGAGAGGGGGTAGGAAGTGATCTCAAAGTGTTTTTTGTATATAATAGCCATACTACTAGCATTATTATGCTTTCGGCCATTTCTAATGATGTTGCAACCTGGGATAAGAATTTCCCTCTTTTAGCCAGATTTCTGTGACTACTAGTATGTCAGGGGTGTGGGGAGGCTATATAGGCACGTAATTATGGCAGTTTATTGCAGATGTTCCTAAGATATAAGTTCATTAAATGTAGACAATTACCTTGGTTGAGTGGAAGAGGAGTACTAGGGGTAGGTGAGGTGGTAGACTTGCAAGAGTGTAATGAGGGTTCAGGATTAGGATGAATATTGTCATCAAGAGCAAGCTTGGATAAGAGGTGTGTGTAGTGAAATATTTTTTTATATTTAGTTTTCATCTTTAAATTATCATTTTATAGTGTTGTTCTTTTTGGCATGTTTGTAATTAAAGAAAATATGCAATATGATAGAGTATAGGCTGTGTGCTATAGCAGGGCGAGAGGGGGGATGATTTAGAATTATGATGTTGAGTTCTGGAGTTGAGAATAAGGCTGGATAACAGGGAAGTATGTTAAGATGTGGCATGGGCAAGAACAGATAGTAGAAGTAATGATAGTAAGTGAAAGGGCAGCATAATGTAGTTATAGTAGAGAAATTAGGTTTGGGAACAGACCAATTTGTCCAGAGTCATCTTCGGGTGTGGGTTAGATAGGAATAGTAATGGGAGTTAAGATGGTAGCGGAAGAAAGCTAGTTAGTGGGGTGGGGATGGAAGGGTTAAACTGGGAAAGTAGGAGGGTTGGGACCAAATGAGGTAAGTGTAAGGAGGGGCTCAAATGGTTTTGTGTGAGGGTAACTGGTTAAGGGATCAGATTTCGGCGTGAACTTGCTAAGACAAGGTTACATCCGAGACGACATGTAGGTATTTTGGAGAACAGGCAGGCCTCACGTAATAGAGGGGCATGGTGGTACTAGGTGAGTATTTTTTTTCTTTTTCTCCACTGTATGATCACTGACTGGGTATGTTGGGTGTGTGCTTGACTGTTTATATTTTGCATTGAGTAGGGAGTGGCTCAGTTGTAGAGTTTAGTCACTTGTTTTAATTAAAGAGTTTATGAGGGTGCTGGGGCTTTTCTGATGTCTTGTGCTTGATTTTGGTTGGTGTTCACTGCTTCGTAGTTATGTCATGTGTAGCATCTCCCCTCTGGATTTTCCTTCTGTTTCTGACAGAATGGCCATTTGGGATGGTGTGACATCAGTAGGGAAAAATCATTGGTTGTTGTAGTGCAGTAAAAATGTTTGTTTGTGGCGGGGATGTTTTCTAGTCTGCAAAAGCAGGTTTCTTGGGCTGTGAGATGCCAGCAAGTTATGGCCTTTGTCCAAACAATAAAGAAGAGCCAGCAACTGTGAACTGTGTATATAAATTTAATAACCAAGAAAAATAAGAAATGACATAACAGACTGGATTCAGCTATGGGATTAGACCAGCCTTCATCAGTGTAAAAGATTCTAAATATCTTCTAATCCTTATATATCATTATTAACAATTAATGAAGTCATGCAATTGCTGAGCTCATAAATATTCATTCAAACCTGGGTGGAACAAACCACCTAATTTAACTATTCACTTTTTTCTTTTGCATTCACTTTTGAGTGCCAATCAGTTTTGTTGTTCCTGTCACCTATTATTCTATCAATAATAATGAAATTAAATGTTGCAGTGGTGTGTTTTAAAGTATGTTTGAACAGAGCACTACTCATCCTTTTGTGTTTGACATCACTAAGGTGTTCAGAAATATGTAGCCTAAGGGGTCTAGTCTTTGTTGCATATGCTCATAGTGAAACCACGGATGAAAGAGAGTGGGCTGGAGGCTGTTTACTATAGGACTAGAGGAAACAGTTATGGGTTAAGCAATTACTTGTTTGCATTCTCAGCCACATTCTCCTGCATTTTTTTGTGAATTTATAGAAAGAAAAAAAAATGTCCTGTGTGTTTCACTGGTGGATACAGGGCTGACTTACCAGTACTGTAGGTTGTGCAGTACAATGTTAGTGGTGGAGGTGCAGCAGGAATGTTTGTTTTCTCTTGAAAAGGCTCTCAGGCTGCATAAGCATGTCCGCTGGTAAGGGAATGGCAATGAGTAACGGCTGTTAGTTGCACAAACAAGTAGCATGATTAATGGTCAAGGGAGCCCTTTCTGTACCTCACCCCTGGCCAGATTTTGCTGAGGTGATTCTGAACTCAGAAACTTTAGTGCAATTTAAATCTGAATGGGCAGACCTAAAGTTACTTTAACTAGTTATAGAAAGAAGCAGTTAAATGTTAGCAAAAGCAGAATGCTGCTTAGTAAGTTAAATGTTAGCAAAAGCAGAATGCTGGTTAGTAAGTTAAATGTTAGCAAACTGAGTTGATAAAAGTATATATTTATTACAGTTGATTGAGACTGACAATTTCATGCAATATTTACAGGGATAAGCTATAAGACTGCAACATAATGCTGCTGCTGTTTGCTAAACATTTAATTATTACAGTTTTATTTCATAAATAACTCTCTCCCACCTGAAATTACTTTACTTACCACCCTGAGTCAATTTAAGATCAGACTCAAAGACCATTTGACACTAAACTGGCTATGTCAATGTAGCAAACCTGACTAACTCTCCCCTACAATGAGTTAAAAACAGTAATTTAGCTTACCTGTGTCACTTAATCCTGACCTACATTTAGGATTATTTCTAAACTTGTTTAGGTATGTAACCACTGTAAATATTGCATCTGTAATCTTACTGTATGAGTGAAAAACAGTATTTTGGCTGATCTGTGTTACTTATCCTGACCTACTCTCAGGATTATCTTTAACCTTGGAACTTCTATAACTTGCTTAGGTATGTAACCACTGTAAATATTGTATCTTAAACTTAACTGCTTGTTTAGGTATGTTAACCACTATAAATACTATATCTTAAACTTAACTGCTTACCTTGGAGCTTTTTCTCCCGGGGCCTCCACTGAAAGTGGATATATATCCAGTCGGACTATCCTGGTGAACAAATGTAAAATAAATAAAAAAAATAAATAATACTATGTTCAATGCCCCTTAACTAGCAATCTAAAGAATACAAATGGGATGGTAAAAACAATGTCTAGAAAGTAAAGTTCTAGAACATCTGCAGAAGATGATGGATTGATTTATCCTTATTGAGTGAATATATATAACACACAGGCACTCCTTCAAACTTCAACACTGTGGGAACAAGTCTGAGAACTTCGCAGTGTAAAATGAAATGTCAGTTTGTAGTCATTACAGTCACCCAGGAAGATGCCAGTGTACTATACATTACATTACTGGACACTAACCTTAGATCCGCGTGTTGGTTGAGAAGACAGGTGCTTGCCATGTGTTTGTGGCACAGTGGACCTTGGCTGCAGGATTCAAATGTCCATCTTATTTGTGACTGCATTTGGTGATTACTGCTCCCTCCCGAGTCATTGGTAATTTGGTTCCTTTTGTGCCATTGGTGGACTTGTTTTTCACTTGCCTGTACATGTCACAGGGGTTTTCTTTTATTTTCATGGGTTGTGGTTGGACCTGAGCTCAGCATTTCAGGAGCATGCCCAGCTGGGGGCGGAGTGGCTGTTACAGACATTATTAACATACTTCTCAACTGTCCAGATTTTGCAGAATGTCCAGATTTTGCTTCATATTTTCGGTCTATTTCTCATAAAATGTTGGTTTTCTGTCCAATCACTGGCAAATCACTGAGGGTTAAATCCAGAAATAATAACAGACCATCAATATTTAGATTTCATACCTTTCAGAAAATTCATGGTAATGCAAAACCTGTTATTCTATCAATTTTCTAAGTTTGTAAGAGCAATATTTACAAAGTGTTCTTATTTTGTGCTTTTGTCCCCCATTATTGATAGCTTTGTCCAGATTTCTTGCCTTATGAGGTTGAGAGGTATGGTTACAATTTTTGGCATGGAGGACAGATTTATCACTGATATAGTTAACTATGTACATTCACTGGAACTAGTATGGGCAGTAGGCACAGTGGTTAAAGTTAGTGACTGGAATTTCTATGTTACAGGGTTTAATTCACAGAGATGACTTATTATTGTTTGAGCACGTTTTACTATCATGAAACCTTAGGGTTCCTGCCAGAACTAAGACGCATTATGTCGAATGTGTCTTCGTCGAACTGTAAATGTCAAAAACGCAAAATGACGAAGTGGCTTTTAAGCAAATTCTTTCCCTGGGAAAGAAGTCACTTTGCCATTTTTGGCACTGTAGTGTGATCTCGGAGTTGGCATATTTAATTAGGGGGGGGTGTGGGTGGCACAGCCCCCGATTTAAAATAGTGTTTAGTGTGTTTTTTTTTTGGGGGGGGGGGGCAGCAAAATATTTTTTCCCTGGGAAAAAATTTGCTGTTCTGGCTGTTTGCTCTTTTTTGTTTTTGTTCTTTTGTGGTCGATATAACAGCATTCAAACATTTGATCATTCGCTGTTATAACATAGACCCAAACCTTATGGGAAGGAGATTGAGAATGTGAATGCTGAAATAAAGTTGTACAAAGTAAATCTTTTATTCTTAAGGAGATCAAATTGCAAGATTAAGGTGGCTGTTATGGGAGGTAATACATATTTTGTTACGTATACTATGGGGAGGCTGTTATTATTGTTGGAATTAATGATAAAAAATGGCAAAGGGGCAATTTTAATAGTGGGTACAGCAGATACACTATCATGTCTAATATATTCATTTCTGATGGCTTACAGTTGGTGTTGTGTTTGAGATTGGAAAGAGAGAGAGAGGTTACTTTCACTCAGAAGTGGTGCTAATAACTACAGACCTATAGTTTTGACATGCGGGTCATGTGGATGCTTTTAAATGTTTTGTTTTGTTTGGAATGCAGGTTTTCATACACTTTTTCAAAGTGTGCAGGGGTGCACTCTGCAGCACAGTTTGACTGCCAAGAAAGTAGCATGGTCAAAAATGCTAGAGTACTTATTGTGGTCTTTCTTTTTGGCAGATGGTAGACGTGGAGACCCTGGTGAGTCCAGGGGAAAGAAGAGAAGGAAATTAGGGAAGTCACACATGGAAAGCAAGGACGGCAATCAAGGGATGTTGTCACAGGGGATTTGCCCACTGCTGGAGTGGCACATGATGTGGTTGCAGGTAATGACATATAGGAATGTCTAACTTGGTGCGGGTTGGGTCAAGTTTGGGGATAAGGGGAGTCGGGTCATGTCAGAAGTCCATTCAGCTGTGCAAGTTTCAGATGGGAAAGCACATTGGTTAATTTTAGTTTGCAGCAGCCTGAAGCAGGTGGGTTACCTTTGTTGCTTCCTGTATTTCAGGGTAGGGTGATTTTCAGGGGTGGAGAAGGTGGGTGTCCTTTTGTGGGTCAAAGGGAAGATCGGGGAATGCATTTATCATTAGTGTAAGGTAGTGTGTCAGCTGCACATGCAATTTCCAGATTCAGCAGTTGTGAACAAATTAATAGAGGGGTTTTCTGAGGGATTTTCTAATAAATCAAGGGTGGGAGGGGAGGAGTCAGTTTGCAATAAACTGTGTTCCTTGCAGGGGAAGAAGAGATTTTAGAAGGCTTGGTGGAGTAGGAATGGCAAGCTGGTAGATTATTGGGTCAGTTTGATATTCCTCCCTCTAACAGCTTTAAGGTTTCTCCAATGAAGCTGGTTCTTAAGATGGTGGCAGGGAATTTCATTTGATTTACCATTTGTCTTATCCCAAGGGCAATTTTGTGAATGATTGTATTGCGGTAGATGATGCAAAGTCAGTTATCCATCTTTGGATAATGCAGTGCAGGTCATTCAGGGGTTTACGGACCCATGGTTGTTGAAGGTAGATATTGAAATCATTTTTCATTTATTATTAGTTGGGAGAAAGAGTGGCCATGGTTGAGCATGGTATTTGGGTTTGAGTTTTACTTTGGCAAGGGTATGCCGATGGGAAGCTCAGTGGCCTGTGCTACTTTGAAAGGTTTAGCACTGCTCTCCATTGGATTTGACAGCAATGGGTGGGCAGCAGAAGGTGACAGCTTATCTGGATGACTTCCTAAAATAGTTGACGGGTTTTTGGGGATGTGTGAAGAACTAGGTGTTCCATTGGCTAGGCAGAAGTTGGAAGGCCAAAGCAAGGCATTATTTTCTGGGATTGTTGGTGAGCGAAGGCCATGGTTTGTTTTGGTTACCAGACGGGAAGGTAACATGTTTGAAAGGAAAGATATGATGGGTGAAATTCAAAGACAAGTTGCAAATTGAAAATATAATGGAGCTCTTCAGGCTCCTGAATTTTGCATGTTGGGCAGTTTACCTGGGTCGTTTCTTTTGTGGGTCGGTGCCTTTTTGTTGAATGGGGGAAAAAGCAAACATCATTGGTGAAGGTTAATAAGTTGGTGTGTGTTGATTTAGCATTGTGGTTGTCCTCTTTGAAGCAGTTTAATGGTATGGATTTTGGCAGGTGGCTTGAATTGTTCAAGGAAATTTGCAATCATTTACAGATGCGGCAGGAAGTACTGGGTGGGCATATTTTGGGGGAATATCTTGTGGCTCACTGGCTGGAAAGATGCAAGGGCAATTGGAGGAGAGATATTGCTTGTTTGGAGTTAGTTCCAATTTCGCTGGCATTGAAGGTCTAGTATGAGATGTTGGGGAGAAAAGGATTCATTTTCATTTGGGCAATCTGGCAGTGGTATGAGCGGATATTGTTGCCAGACAAGGTGTGTCAGGTTTGCCTGGAATAATCAGATGCTTGGTACAGGAATCTTGGACAGCTTTTAAAATGAGGGGTATGGTAGGGCATTGCATCTGCCTAAGGAGGAGGGAGTTTGGTCAGAAGGATTGTGGTTGAAATATTTGGTTCAGGTTTGGGAACAAGATAAAGCAGTTCAGTCGGTCAGGATGAACTTAGCTGCAATTAGTATTGTTGCAAGGGTGGCAGAGTTACGTGACTTTACTAAATCTTGGACTGTGGTTCATATGGTAAATGGTTGGGGTAGGTTTGATAGTGTGCAGACTGACAGACAATGACCATTGACAAGACAGGTTTTGAAGGTTGTGTTGCAGGGATTAGTGTTGATAATTGGAGATTCATTGGACTATATTGCATGTGTGACGTTTGTTTTATGGATGTATTATGGAGCTCTTAGGGGTGTTGATGATGGTTTGTTGGTCATCAAATACTTTCTTGTCTTATATTGGATAACTGGGTATGGTGATTTGCTTAGTATACATTAATTTTTCTTGTACTAGAAAAGGAAATCTCATTTTTGGTCATTCTTATATCCATTGGGTGGCAAAGGTGGTTGCAGCTAGTCTGGGTGGCACACAATGGGGTTTGCATTGTTTTGGGTAGCACTGCCTTCTTAGAGTCCTGATGGTACATTTGGCCTGTAACTGTTTGGGAATAATTCTGAAGTTACAGTCGGTAGTTAGGATAAGTGATGATCTGTTTATTTTAAAGAGGTCATACCCAGGTATGTGTATTGTGTGGTCAGAGGTATTACCATGGTTATTTTGGCTTTGGAGAGGGCTCATCGGTTTGTTAATTTTCGGCTAGTTGGGCAGTTGGCTGCTTTAGGTATTTATATGCTAGGGCTATGGGATGTGAATGACTGGGATCCAGTTTGGTTCAGAGAGGATGGAGTACTCCTTAATGAATTTGGTTTGGACCTCTTTAATGTACACTTAAGTTGTTTTTGGAGAGTTTGGTGTGAATGAGGTTTGTCCCTCTTCTATCCCCCCACTCTGGTGTTGGAAGTTTAATTCAATGAACTGGAGAATGAAAGTGAGCGATGGAATGTTGCTTGATAAGTATAAGTGAGTGAGTGGAGGTGAAGACCCTGCTTGATACGTAAAAGTAAGTGAATGGAGGTGAGGACACTGCTTATTTGGTTAGGGTGAGCGTGGTTACACTGCCCTAGTAAAGGGGGGATTGGATGTTTAATTCAATGATTTAGGGAATGAAAATGAGCAATGGGACACTGCTTAATAAGTAAAGTAAGTGAGGGGAGGTGAGGATGCTGATAATTTGGGTAGGGTGAAAGGGGTTACTATGCCCTAGTAAATGGTTATATGATGCTCATGCTGTGATTAATAAATTAAAATATTGTTCAATAAACGTATGTTTATGGAAGTTTAATAAAGGTCATGTGATGTGTTTATTGAAGGCGACTGGGACAAAAGTAGAATAAATTAAGGTATTGCTGATTAAATAGAGGAAGGTGGATGGAATAGTAAGGGGAGGAGAACAAGTAATGTGAGGAGGGAAGGCCCACAAGACAGGTGGTGTGATGTAATATAGCTATGTGTAAAACAGAAGAGCAAATAGAATGATGTAATATAGCTATGTGTAAGACAGAAGAGCAAATAGAGTGATGTAATATAGCTATGTGTAAAACAGAAGAGCAAATAGAGTGATGTAATATAGCTATGTGTAAAACAGAAGAGCAAATAGAATGATGTAATATAGCTATGTGTAAGAGAGAAGAGCAAATAGAATGATGTAATATAGCTATGTGTAAAACAGAAGAGCAAATAGAATGATGTAATATAGCTATGTGTAAGACAGAAGAGCAAATAGAGTGATGTAATATAGCTATGTGTAAGAGAGAAGAGCAAATAGAATGATGTAATATAGCTATGTGTAAAACAGAAGAGCAAATAGAATGATGTAATATAGCTATGTGTAAAACAGAAGAGCAAATGGAGTGCTTGTAATGTGTATGACTGGTTGTAGATATGAAGTGGGTGGGCTTAGGGAAGTATAAATATAGTTCTAGTAGGGGTGAGTGGGAATTTAGGATAGGGTAGGAGAGCAAAGTGAGTCTAAGATGGGCTAGGGTAAATAAAGCAGGTTCCATCCCACAAGTGCCAGTGCATGGCCTGACACAATCAATACAGTTGGCACTGCAAGAGTGTGCACACAAGTAACTAAGGCTGCTTACTAGTGTAAATGCAAAGGTAAACATTAGACTATGTAGTATTACAATAGTAGACCGAAAACAATAAGGGTAGAAAGCCATAATAGTTATACAACAAGTAGTACCAGTGAAACTACTTTTTCTCTTTTCCATGCCCTGAAAAGTGACACAGGACTGCCAATACAGGCAAAAGGGAGATTCACAGATGCAGTAGCTGGAAAGAGCAATTAAGAAAGTGCTGGCTGCCAGCAGGAGTAAACTCATTAATTAGGTTGGGAAGAAGAAGGGGAAAAAGTAAGGAGAAATGAAGGGTATTTTGATTCTAGTTCTGAAAAACAGCCAAAAAAAGCAGACCACTAATTACTGGCAAAGCACAGAGAGACATTAAGCATTGTGCCATTTTGAACAGAGTATGATTAGAGTATCAGAATGAACAAGTAATTTTCCCCTGCACTGAGTAAAAAGAGAAGTCTGTAAGCTTCTGAAGGGCTGGATATTGTAGTTACTCTACTGCAGTGCTTGTGGGGGGGGGTGAGTAAAACGACAATTTGCAAGCTTTTGCAGGGCTGATTGTTGTATCTCTTCTGCTGCAGTCTTTGGGGGATGATTAAAAAGACAAGTCTGTAAGCCTTTGCACGGCTGGTCGTTGTATCTCTTCTGCTGCAGGCTTTGGGGGAGGGAGTAAAAGGACAAGCTGTAAACTTTTGCAGGGCTGGATGTTGTACTTACCTACTTACCCACTTACTCTGCTGCAGTCTTTTTTTGTAGAGGTACAGTCCATGATTATCTGGCTAGTGCAAGTGCAATACCATGGTACGCACATGCTGGTATATATCAACAGGAATGAGCTCCAATCCATAAACTGCCAGAGAGCTTGCAACATAGGTGGCATCATAATAAGTTCCTACTGGGAGTAGTGTGGAAATTGCCTTTCTCATAGGCCAACATATCACAAGAAGATCTCTCAGATACATATGTGAGTCACATACAATACCATCAGGGCCAACAGCAGTAACATAATATGAGGTCAAAAGTGACTTAATAGCCAGTAAAAAATGCAGCATTTGTATTCCTTAGGTAATGCTACTATCTCCCGGAAATCCAGTATAATTGGCACTGTTCTGTACCCTCACTGGTTTGCAAATTAAAGGTATAAGTAGACACTTAGGCAACACGCAAGGTGGTAGTGGAGATAGTGTCTCACATTACAAATGTCATGTGTGTGGGCATGGAGGCCTCAGTAATTGTGAAATAATGAAATAATAGCCCGCGGTGGTGGTGCTGCGGTAGCGTTGTCGCCTCACAGTAAGATGCTGTCCGGTTCGATTCTCAGCTAGAGCGTCTTCTGCATGGAGACATGTGTGAATGGGCGTACCTTCGTTGAAGGTTGTGCATCAGGGCTGGTAACTCGGCACGTAAAAATTAACTACCAATCATTAGCGGACCGGAGTTCCACTGTGGCGATCCCTAACCGGGAAAAGCCGAAAGACACAAACAAAACAGTTATAACTGCATGGATGCATTAGCCTGAGCAATGCTGCACTACACATGGTGGTATCTGGCCAACAAGTGACAGCCAGAACAAAGTGGGAGGCAGGTGATGGTGGAGAGTGGCATGCTGAAGAGCATGACACAGATGTGCCACCATCACTGGTGAATGCTGGAGGCAGTGCTCAGCATGTCTAAGAGAGGCCATTTAGGCAGTGTCTGTTGAACTTGCACACTGACTAAAGTTTAGCAGCTGTGGATGCTGTGCGGATTACCCCAGTGTTTCTCCTTGAAGTGTGCTGCAGTACTGCGCATAAAGTAACATGATCAGTAAGGAAAGGCTGCTGCCACTGTTACATATCAACCATGGCACATATGAACCTGTGTGAACTTCTACTGCATAAGGCTTGTACATACTTACATAATAAATGCATATTGTAAGACCACTAGAGTATCCTTCCAGACAGATGAAAACCACGGATCGTCCTACATTTTCTGAAATACAGTTTTAGCTAGCATCTTTTTCGTCATTTTTCTTCATTGCAGTCTGTCAAAATAGTAATGCATTTCTATTGCTCATTGAGGTCTCGCTGTTTGTGTTAGACTGTGATGTACTGTTAATGTTTTTTTTTATTTCTTCTTCACTTTTCCTCATTGTTCAGCAGTATTAGAGTTGGTATATGTAAGTTTGGTGGTGAAAACAATTCAATTCCACAGGAGACTGCAGAAGGTTTACCCAGTCTCCACGGAAACATTTTTTGATGCATTTTATGTGCTGTTTGCTGTCAGGGAAATATATGATTACTCTGTTGAAATAGTCCACTGCTGATATTAACAAGAGAATGGTAACACTGTGGAACCAGTTAGCATTCAGATGAACAAGTATCATTTTTTTCCAACAAAGTTATACAAGTTCCAGAATTAAGTAAGTACTGCTATACTTTATGAATTCTGTTGTAGCATCAGACAGCAGCGGTTATCAGATAATAATGTAATGGGTCAGTCCTAATTTCATGTGCTGGCAAATTTTCCAAAACAAAAGCTAGTCCTTATTACATAGTGCTTACCCTTGTGAACACCTCATTGTAGCTTGCTCTTAGCATGATAATTTATATAAGACCTAACAGCTTGACTGAATGATGACAGAACTGATCAATGGATGCTGTAGTTATTGTTTATGTCTGCCATGACAAATAGCTTACTTATAGCTTGGTAAACAGTAAAAATTTTCTTCAGCAGTGTGTTTTCACACAAATTACCTTCATTTCTGAATGCCATTACTGAAATCTGTAGCAAACATAGAGTGCCGAAACACTTCAGCCCTGACTGCAACTGTGATAACAGTATTCAGAAACTGAATGCCAGTCAGTTGGCATCTGATGATTGTGTCCCCTGACACTTTGCTTCCAGGGAGGCCAGCCATAACAATATTTCTGGTTTTAGAAAGATAAGTGGAACAAACGCACACATACACACAAAAAAGTCAAGCTTTTTTTTTCTCTATTAATTTGTACAGTAACACAAAGGAAATATATTGTTTTATGAATATTAAGTCCGAGGACATTAGGTTGCTCTAAATAGATGGTCATTAGATAATTACAATACTTTAATGTTTCATAACTACAATACCTTACTATTAATGTTTTCTATCATGTCAGAATAACCTACACCCAGCTGGTAGGATTTCGGGGCTGAAATTCTGTGACTATAGCCAAGTCTCAGTAATTGCTAGCAGGTCTGTTATTTTCAGAGGCAAACAGCTATGGAGAAGGAAGAAATTTCTACAAATGCCAGTACTAATGTGTACCAAAAATTTGGATTCATATAGTTATTACCTGGAGGATAAAAAACTGGGCTGGCTGGAATCCTGGCTTGGATGAATATCATTATGTAAAACTAGTTCGCATTGACCATGATGTTTATGGATAACATTGTGATTTGTAGTGACAGTAGGGAACAGGTTGAGGAGACCCTGGAGAGATGGAGATATGCTCTAGAGAGGAGAGGAATGAAGGTCAGCAGGACTAAAACAGAATATATGTATGTGAATGAGAGGGAGGATAGAGGAATAGTGAGGATGCAGGGAGTAGAGGTGGTGAAGGTGGATGAGTTTAAATACTTGGGATCAACAGTTCTGAGTAATGGTGAGTGTGGAAGACAGGTGAAGAAGAGAGGGCAGGCAGAATGCAGTGGGTAGAGAAGAGCGTCAGGAGTAATTTGTGACAGATGGGTACCAGTAAGAGTGAAAGGGAAGGTCTACAAGATGGCATTGAGAACAGCTATGTTATATGGCTTGGAGACGGTAGCACTGATGAAAAGACAGGAGTCAGAGCTGGAGGTGGCAGAGTTAAAGACGTTAAGATTTGCACTGGGTGGTCAGGATTAAAAATGAGTATATTATAGGGCCAGCTCAGGTCGGACGGTTTGGAGACAAACCTAGAGAGGTGAGATTGCGTTGGTTAGGACATGTGGTGAGAAGGGATGCTGGATATAGTGGGAGAAAGATGCTAAGGATGGAGCTGCCAGGTAAGAGGAAAAGAGGAAGGCCTAAGATAAGGTTTATGGATATGGTGACAGAGGACATGCAGGTGGTTGGTGTGACACAGCAAGATGTAGAGGACAGGAAAAAAATGGAAAAGATGATCCGCTGTGGCGACCCCTAACGGGAGCAGCCGAAGGAAAAAGAAGAAGAAAACTACTGAATGATGCAATCCGTCTTGTACTAAAGCTGCTATAACTATTCAGTTATTATGAGAGTCCGTTAGACTACCAGTGATGCATATAAGTGACAAATGAGACCTAATCTTGCTGAATGAGAAGATAGATCAAGGATATTTGAAAGCTGAGCACAATGCTATTAGAGAAGTGGAAAAAAGGCAGTGAAATCCATGAAGCACCGATCTTTTTATTCCCACCAGCAGCCTCAAGAATCTGCAAAGCAAAGTTAAAGATTAGGAATAAGGATACCTCTTCAGAATATTGAATCCTGGCTGCAGCTAACATAGCAAAACTTAGCAAAAATAAATAATGTCCTCTTTATAGATGAAAAAGCAGTTCATTTAAGGATTTAGGCAGATTGTTATTTCAATGATGGATGAACCTTCTTGTCATTGTTTAATAAAGATCTGCTTAAACCCTTAACAAGGCTGTTTTTTTTTCCCCTGGTAAGAGAACTCTATTTTTTGCTAAGTTAGCTGTGGTCAGGATCTGGCATTCTGAACAGAAGTGGAACAAACATGATATCAAACCTAAGGTATGTTTAGAGAATACAGACAATATGGTTTGCACAAACTTTTAAAACCTCTTCCAGGCAAGACCATAATACAGGAAAAAGAGCTAGCCTTGTCTAGATACATACAAAGGTCTTGCACAATTTCACACTTGCTGGTGCGTTGTCTAATTTAGCGAGTGAGAAGCAACTTTCAAAATATGAAAAACAACACCCACCAGGTTAAAACTGTTTTCAATAGAAACCAGTATTGTTAATCTTAGCATTAATTAAATGCATCCTAACTACTACTAACTGGACTTGTCCAAAACAAGAAGAATGCTTTGCTACTGCTCAAGACACAGTCAACTCAATATTACTTAACATCCTGGATGACCAAGCAATGGCCCACTAAATAAGACAAAAAGGAGACATTCTGCCACGGATAAACACACATGTTTAAGAGCTAATGAAACAGAAACTATCCATGGTTAAGCTACAAGAAAGTATCAAACTGAACAAGACTGCAGCACTACAAAGAAGCTATAAACATTTGTCAAAGAAAGATATGAAAAGCAAATAAAGAGTAGTTTGAATTTCAGGAACAATACCTAAACAATCCATCAACTTTCTAGAAGTCTTTAAGGAAACTGCTGGAGAAAAACAAACATGAGTAATGACACCACACTGGATCTGCTGACACATAAGCATGTGGCAAATAAATTTGCAGACTACATCTGCTCGGTTTTTGGTCAATAAAAAAATAAAAACAAGCCACCATTTCAGCATAAAGTAATCACACTCGGGCAACTATCTGCCCATCATTCTATTTCTAACCAAATGAAAAAGCAGCTCTCCAAAAAATCTACTAAAGAAAATAAGAAAATCGAGGAATACTCTTGATCTAATGTACAGATTACTACCAGTTTATCTGAATAAATATCCCCATTCATAGCCTAAACACTAACTAGTTTCATAAATAAGATATGGCAATAAGGACAATTAAACAGAGTCACAAACTACACACCTATCAGCATTTTAAGTCCTCTATTCATAATCCTGGAATGAATAATTCAGAATCAATCACTTCTTAAATGATGCCCAAAAATGTCGACTATGAAAATATGGATTCAGAACTGGTTAAAACACTTAGCAAGTATAAATAAAACTGTACAGGAAATAGTTATAAGTTGTAATAATAATACATGTATTGCCTTCTTATCCCTACATTTCAGCAAACAATTTGTCTCAATAAACTAATAAGTACTGCTCCACAATTTACAGGAATTAGGATTCGTACATTTTTAAGCTGGCTCAAATTGTAGCAGAAAACAAATTGTCAGTTAGAATAATGTTCTCTCTAACAAATACATTTCTAACACAGGTGTCCCACAAAGATCGGCCCTGGGTCCCCCTCCATTCACCATCTTTAGCAACTATGTGCGGCACCATAGAAATGGAACCACCCTAATACAGTATGCTGATGCTGTCATTATCCACAAGGCAGACAACTGCACCAGCTCAAGAAGGATAACCAAGCAGCTCTTGATACATTACAAACCTGACTCAGTGAAAGTTGCCCCATCCTAAACTGGAAGAAAATTAAGATCATACTTGTAAACAACAAAAAGACGAGCCTGCAAAATCAGCAGACAACTTCTCACTTGTCAGACCCACCTCTCACATTGAAGACATACAACAAATATATTGAAATAACATTTGTCAGCAGTCTTGCCACTAATTAAAACACCAGAAATGTAATTTATATTATTTAACATTTGTTTACTGGGAAAGTCCGACTTCAAACGAACCAATTTTCTAAAGAGGCCCAGGGAGAAACGCTCTAGAAGCATGTCTTTGTAATAAAAAAGAAGACTCTCTGCACAGACTAGGGCATGAACAACCCACTACTAAAAGCAAAACACAAAACAGCTGAATCATTAAATTTACTAAATATATTCTATGCAATCTTTGTGATAGTAAACCTAAAAAAGGTGTAACCTATCTACTTGGTATAATTGACAACAAGATAGCAAAATTCATGTCAAATAAGCTGTTGTACTCATACCACTGCCTGAACTTCAAAACCTACATTGGACCTACGTTAGTACAGCTAACATTCAGTTTTATGTCACTATACAACAAACTGCCCTGACCTCACTCCCTTACTGAACTGGTGTAACCCATTAAGACAATCGTATTCATCAACCTTTTTACTAACTGAAAAATAAAATAAAAACTAAACATTCATTTCTAGCTAAACAAAAGACTAATTACAAATAACATGAAAGCAATCCAGAATACATCCTCCTTCACGTACAAGTGCAAACCGTTTCTCTCTAACCCAGTAACACTAATAGACTGCAATATCACTTTACTCTCTTACCTTTCTATTGCCTATTCACAGCACAACTGTATTATGTCTATTAATGGCTGCTGTCTTATAACTAATTAAGCAAGATGTGAAAACCTGCAGTGATAAACATAAATTTAAATTCATTCACATCTCTCTATGCTTTTATTTGAAGTGCTAAGTACATAATGTTAATATCTGCACTCATACTGTAGTATATTAATTGTGAGTCACTGTTGACAAAGCCTCAACAGAAAATCTTTCAAAAATGCATGCTTCCCTGCTACTCACATAGAGGGTTATAATTGTTTCTGTGATCATAACCAGATTATTATCTGTTTGAGACATAGCTGCTAAGAAATTACCTAGAGAATGAAGCTTAAGAGGTCAATGTTGGCAACCCTATCAAGAGTACAAAATAAAAGGCTGTGATCAGTGAAGTTCGATCATAATTCTTTATACTTCATGGAGTTTTATCTGCAGGAAAACATAGAAAGTGCAGGAGCATAAAGTGTTTACTAGCTTTGAAGGCCAATAAACCACTCAGCAAGTGCTATGAAACACACAGCACCATACCTCTCAACTTCTTTGCTTAAGAATGTTATAGTCAATTGCAAAAATAGCATGGGTAGAAAGAATTCCTGGACAGTTTTTAAATATTGATCTAATTCACCTAAAAAGTTATTAGAACAATTAACAATAAAACAACATGAATTTTCTAAACAATAAGACGTGTTTATCTCTAGTATCTGACATTACTGACTGTAATCCTCAGAGATTTATGAGAAAATCAAAAACATTTACAAGAGACAAAGCACAAGTATTTCCCCTTTTAGTCTCTAGCATAAGACATGATCATAGCAGCACTTTGGTACCCTTAACAAGCCATTGTTAAACACTCTATAAGGGATTATTAAGATCGGATCTCATGACAGGGAAATGCTTACCAAGTTTATCTTTTTTCCTAGTTCCAGAGTATAATTGCAGTGCTCCATGAACTACATTTTCTTTTAATCACTTTTTAAAATGGTCAGATAAGCTTCCCATCTTGGTAAAAAAAAAAAAAAAGACTCTCTCTCTCTCTCTCTCTATATATATATATATATATATATATATATATATATATACATACATACATACACACACACACACACACACACACACACACACACACACACACACACACACACACATCTATATCTAAATCACCATTACTAGTGCCTATATCAAATTCCCAGTCACCTCAAAGCATTGCCTGGTTAAGTGACTTGTTCAAGGTCAGACAGTAGGCAAATAAATGGTGAGCTAATCAAACATTGTATAATAGGAAGTGAGTCATTAATAACTCATAGCTTTAATCATCTGCACCAACTGACAGACTTCTATGAGCCAACTTCTCCCTGACCATTTCTAAGTGTTCTGGAAGCAGCTTCCACAATTATAACGTTTACAGTATTTTATTGCCCAAATCCACTTGGTCTACGTTCAACTTCTTTTACTTTGCTGCCCACTGATCTATAAATTGCCAGAAATAATGAGCCAGTTGTTTCCTTACAAGGCTATTATGAGTTTCCTTCACTAGGGTTTGAACGAATCACTGTTTTATTGGCTTTATCCTACTTTCCCAAACCGCAGGAAAGCTAATACCCATCAAACTACTAATTTCTCCAGTAACAAAAATACCTGCATCAAATACTCAGCTTAGCCTATCAAAAATTATTTAATCAGAAATTAGAAACCATAAAAAGGGAAACTGGTTAGCCTTAAAATGGCCTGCAATGGCAGCTAGCCTAGTACTTACCTATGAACCTATGAAATACGTTTTTGTCAGATGTAAAATTGTCATTGTTCATCCCAGCCAGTTTGGTTTTCATTCCCTCCCATATCTATCCCCATCATTTCAGAACTTATTTTTACAAAACTGTTTCCTAACACCATGAATCATTTGCTAAAATTAGTTTCCATCAAAACACCACCCCATATCTTTTACTTTTTTGTAAATGTATATGTAAACTTATCTTACTAAAGGAGCACATCATTCTCTACAACAAATGCAGCACACACTTCTTTGTCTGAGTGGGCATTACTATATCACCTGCATAAAACATAACTGATGGGTAACCTTTATCCAAAGAATCATCAACTTCCGTACATTGCAATAACACCTAAAGCACACAGTTCTAAAATAAAAAGAAATGTCAAAGGACATCTGAGCCTTTTGCCTCTGCTCAGTCACATGCTCCTCCTCCTTCTCCCCCTCTCCCTCTCTCTGCCTGTCTCCAAAATCAGTCTCATACTCTCTGTCTCTCTCCATCTTCAAAATGTCCTTTTATTATTTCTACTAAAATGCATTCTTATACACAGATTCTGCTGAACCACATGACTTACTACATAAACCAGTTTCCCTTAATATCAGCAATATACATTATGATAGATCTTCACGTGTGATTTTTGTCTGTTAAACAAAGAAAAACAATCCTTAGATGATCTAAATTTTGGCTAAAACTATTTCACTGAGAATAATAAGAAATATACTTCCTAGGTGTGATTATTTCAAACACATGGTGCAAAATTACTTTTTGCCATAATCTTCCCTGTAACATAATGGCTAACAATTTATAGTCTCTTATCAATCAGGACCACTGCCATCCAAGCCTTATAATTTCATTTTCACCACTTTAGTATGGCCTTACTTTCCCTCCCACAATTGCTAAACTATTCACTTATCACAGCTAATAAAATTCTCCGATGTTCTACTGGTTGAGACTTATCAGAATTCCAGTGCTCCTTTGTTTCAAACCATACCCTTCTTTTCTGAAAGACAAATGTAACTCAGCCAGAAGGGGAAAAAAATTTCACTATTTCCTGTCCGACTAAATTATTACATTATTTACAGCAATACTTACTATCATTCAAGGATGAACATTCCTTTTAATGAATAATCACACACTCCTTGGAATTTATCCCTTAATTTAGTAAACCAGCTGGAATTTATTCCTTAACTTAGTAACCAATTGCCCCAAGGAATATAAAAACCCTCCATACTGCCTCATTTCCTTCCACCACTCCCCAAATACTTTGTTGCTCATATTGACCGTAATAATGCCTTGTCCCTACCCAAGGATAAGTTACTTCTTCACAACTGTCAGCCATTTATTTTGCAATTTCTGAATGGCATCTTTGAATGTAACTATTATAATTTGATAAGAGTTCTACATGTCTGTTCCATTCTTTTATTGTTTCTACATTCTGACTCCATCAACATTACGTCTGTAACTTGCCAGTTAAGTCCTCCAAGCAAGCGTTCATTGATCACAGTTCCCAAACTCTAATCACATAAGAGAGAACTTCAGGTTTTCTGTAACGCTGGCTGTCAATGAAGTATTCTCCTTCTTGTTGTTGTTTGTCTTTCAGCTTTTCCCGTTAAGTGGTCACCACAGCGGAACTCCGGTCCGCTAATGATTGGCAGTAGATTTTTACGAAACGCCGAGGTGCCAGCTCGACGCCCAACCTTCAACTAAGGCACGCTCATTTACACACAGATGTCTTTCGCACTCTACCCAACTGTGTGGAGGACATGCAAACTCCACACAGAAGGCACTCCCAAGCCCAGCCGAGAATCGAACGGGAGAACCTCTTGCTGTGAGGTAACAATGCTACCGCCGTACCACCGCGGCTATATTCTCCTTTTTGTTGATTCAGAAAAATCAAAAATGTGTAGCACAGTAATAAGTGACTTACTATCTGAAAAGTATGTGTATTCCACCTCATTCCTCCCTTCCAAAACATTTTTGCCTGTTAACACAAAATCAGTCCTCTTTCGTAATGCCCCTTAAAGGAAAAAAATCTTTAGTTTCTCTGGATGCTAAATGGTACAAATAGATGAGCTACTTATATTTTCTCATACCAACTTGTTCTTGATTCCTCCAAGTCCTATTCTTCATATCTAGCAAGGTTATATCAAAATCTCCCATCCAAACAATTAAAAAGGATGTGTATATCCCCTGTGCTATCATTTCTCATAACCTCTGTTGTACTGATGAATTTGTGTAAGTATAAACAAACTACTTCTCCATTTAAATGCCATGAAATGTTATAGCAAACCCAGAGCAAGTATTCTGCCCTAAGGTTCCAAACTTCCTTCCTTCCAATTTTCACTTGGTCCTCCACTATCACTTGTCAAATACCCAAATCACAGAAGTGAAATAACATTCGCTGTTATTTGGGATGTGAACCCCAAACCTCCACCATGCCATGCTAATATGACTGCCCCTGCACCAACAACAGCATCTGGACAGATAGTTGTTGAGTTTCCCTTTAGATCTTTTTCTAGGAAACCCTTCCGTCTGTGTTGTAGGTCCAGATGAACATTTGCTCGTCTTTATAATTTAGTAATCTAGATCCTGAGTAGGGTTCCAGCTCACATACAGCATTTCTTATATCAGTGAGGAAGATGTGAGTAGTTTAACTTTAAAACTGACTAAATGGAGGAGGGTCTGTTATATTGATATGTTTGTAATAATCTTCTGAGGCCAAAATATGATGTTATAAAAGTGTGTGTGTGTGTGTGTGTGTGTCTGTGTCTGTGTCTGTGTCTGTGTGTGTGTGTGTGTGTGTGTGTGTGTGTGTGTGTGTGTGTGTGTGTGTGTGTGTGTGTGTGTGTGTGTGTGTGTGTCTCTTTCAGCAAATGTTTCCCATCTCTTCCATTTATTTCCAGAAAATTGTGAGAGATTGTGTTTGCCTTCTTGTTTCTCAGTTCTGGAAAGCCTCTGAGATTTGTATGACTTAATTGTTGTAGCTTTTTCTCATTAAAGTAAATTGTTAATTCCTTTGGTTTGCTTAATCATATGAATTTGTATATTTAATTTAAGATACTACATGTAAACCTAGGTATTATGGTCTGGTACTCATACAAGATAAATATTTACACACACACACACACACACACACACACACACACACACACACACACACACACACACACACACACACACGCAAACCCACACCCACACAAAATGTTCAGGTCTACTTATCAGCTGCAAAGCAATTTAATGATTAAGGTGAAGGTGATACATCCTCGAAATGAAAACTCTTACTCTGATTTTCATAACACACATGTTCTTACTCAGAAATACACAGCCAAAATAAGACCTAATGAGCAACAAAGCACTCACAAAATGAAGATGCAACACAGAGCCTAACAGTTCTGAAGTAGTAAAAAGAGCTGATTTGGATTCTTGCCAAACTGTTTAGAAGGGAACTTTTCACCACCTCATCTCAATCACTACATTATTGGAAGACCAACAGTGGCCTACACAGGGGATGAAGTAGCTAGTGAGAAAATGATTGCGTCCATGTAATTCCCACTAATAAGTATTTTCTATGTTAAGATTTACTCTTACACTCCATTGAAGTCAGATGATTGTGTAAGTACTATGTTCAATAATCTGCCCCCCTTTGCAACACTGTCCCAATAACAGTGGCATGTTCATCTTCTTTAAACAGTAAATAAAGCAGATAAACTGGTGGACAAGACAGTCTGTTTTATACAAGCATTTTATATATATATATATATATATATATATATATATATATATATATATATATATATCTATAGATTCACTAGACAATCTCGAAATACTGAAATGTCGAATTTCAGTATTTCGAGACTGTATAGTCGAAATTCCACATACCCGAAAACCCACAACCGCGAAAACCAAAATCGCGACCACACACACACACCTACCTAACTACACTACTACACTACTACAACAAACAAAACAACACACACAAACACACCTACCCTATCTATAACACGGGGGCAAACCCCCCTGTGCCCCCCCACAAACCCCTACTTACAAAAAACACCACTACACACACTCTCACACACTAAAATCCCTACCCAATACCCTTACGTAAACACCACTTACCTGAATCCCCAGCTAAATCCACAAACCGCAAGACACATCAGGAACGCGACACCACAACAGCGGATTTGACATTTCCGCATTCGAGATAGTGCAGTTTTGTGTAACTGCACTTTCGACTATTCAGTCTCAAAATACTGAAATTCGACATTTCAAGTATTTCGAGATTGTCTAGTGAACATATATATATATATATATATATATATATATATATATATATATATGCCTGTGTGTGTGTGTGTGTGTGTGTGTGTGTGTGTGTGTATGCAGTTCCTTGAAGTGTCCTTAGCCAAACAGGCTGTTCTTTCACATCTGATACAGTTCAGAAACCTGCAAAGAAAATAAAAAAACACGTACAAGTGTCTGAGTGCTTTAGCACACAGTTGAGGAATGATACCCAGTATAAAAGGTTATCAAAAAGCATCAAATATAGCTACAACTCAATCGAGCCATATTCTAAATTTATGCAGACTGCTTTACAGTGATTATGAAATGACAAATGGCACTTGAAAATATTGGATTAAAAAAATTCACAAAGCCTAAGATTGGTAGAGATACAGCACCACCACCTAATGCCTTGCTGACTGTCTACTTTTACCTTGTAACAATTTTCTTTACTATTTATGTTTTTTCCATCAAATTACAAACTAACTCTATAATTAAGATTTTATATGCACTGTGTATGTGGGGGGGGGGGTTAAGATCTCCATTTAACTGCTCAGAAAATGTGCTTTTCTAACATTAATTGTATTTCTTTGTTTTAAAGTAAAGAAATCCACAACTGTATTTCTTTACTTTAAAATAAATAAATAAATGGCCATCCGTCCCCCACACCCACCTGCCCACAGCAGCCACAACTGTGATACTGTCTGGGCGAGGTTTTGTACACCTTGTCCTGACCACTAAATTTGCAGGGTTTCTGTTCTGTCCCACCCACAATCATCCTGATTCATTGTCTAGATCATGGAATGGCAAAAAGCTGGTAGCCTGAAAATTGTAAATTATAAAGTCAAAGTGGAAGTGATGGCTGTGTTGAAAAGAGCGACAATGGATATAAACCAGGAAGTACTTTTCTTAAATCCTAGCAAACAAAACAGATATAGACAGTAGATGGCTTTTTAGGGCAAATGTTGGACTGCTGAGCACTTGACTGTAATTTGTGTGCAACTGTGTGTAATGCAGCAGAAATAAATTGATATTGCCCTAATTTTCTTTATTTTTAATTGTAATATAGTCAGTCCTGTGTGATACACAAAGACAATGAAGTAACTATATTTACGGGGTACAGGGCTGTTTGTGAATGAAAATGGCTTCTGCCATTCATTCATTATTCTTGTTCTGCGGAAAATACATTAAATGTGCCCATTATTTTTATCATAGTTAGATGTCTGAGTTGTACACAATCAACAGTATGGCTTTCGCTGCTTAGTGAAAGCAAATGAACCCTTTTCCATTTGCTCAGTTTAAACAGTAGCCTGGCTTTGGAGGACTAGAGTGTACTTATGTGATTTAATTTTCAATACTTGACTATGGTTACACTGTTTGTTAAAGAAACTTGCATTACAGTGTCCATTATTATTAATTGTTATTATTACTTAGACATATCAAGTGCAATGCACCTTAACAATGTGGCTATAATTTATGAGTATGGCAGATGGCTGTGAATGAAAATGACTAGTCCTGTCACCATACCTTTTCATAAATCTTTTATATGCATGCCTCTGGCCTACCTTACTCATATTCTCAAACTTTCATTGTTTGTTTTTCTTATCCATTGTACCCATAATATTGTTTTCCTCTGTAATATTGTTAATTTGTCTCCATTCGTATGTATTTGTATGTCTGTTTGGAGCTTTTTCCCTCGGGTCTCCACTGGAAAAGGGTAATTCTTACCCAGCTGGACCAACCCGGTTAACAAATGCAAATCAATAAATAAATAAATAATAACATTAAACAGCCATTAATATGGAGGATATCCCTGGATAAATATAACTTACAACTTATCCCTGCTGTTTATGTGTTCATTGCTAAACAGTTATTGATCTGGCATGGCAGGAAAAATGTCACATTATACTATTTGCTGATAACAGGTGCAAAACTATTATTGCTATGGCTTATGCTGGAATGTGTGCATTGGAGGGTAGATGTTAAATGTATTTAAGAGGAGCAAGCCGACCATAATTCCTTGCATTTTTCATCACAGTTAAGCCTCATCAGTACACACAATAAGTGCCTATCGTTGGCAGCCTAGGAAGGATAAGTGTGAAAGCAATGCATCTTTGGCACATTGATGCAGTGAGCAACACTGTCATCTCACAGCACATGGTTCTGTGGATCCTTCTGTATAGAGTCTGTATCTCCTCCCTGTCACTACATGGGTTTTAAACAAATGCTCTGATACCTATCAACAGCCTAAACACATTTTTTAGGTCATTCGGTCTCCCTCCGGTTTACCCAATGGAAAGCAGTGTGAGAGATTAGTGTGTGTGTGTGTGTGTGTGTGTGTGTGTGTGTGTGTGTGTGTGTGTGTTTATCTTGTAATAAACCTGGCTTATGATAGGAAATGTAACTGTGTCTAATTGTGTAGGAAAAATAATATCACTGTTTTATTTGTTGATACATACAATGTTGGCAGGCACAAACATCAAAGAACATCAAGGCCCTCATAGCTTTTGGGACCCTTGTGGGCCACACTCTCCCAGCCTTCTAAAGGAAGTTTGGCACAGGCCTAGTATGTAGGCCCCATCTTCAACCTCTGCCCTGGGCCTCACATAGTCTAAAACTAGCCTTATGGACAGGTGTGCATAATGTGTATGAGGAAGCTGTTGACAGAGTGTTCATTATCTCTCTAAATTTCCTCACAAGTCAGAGCTCAGATGTTTTGCATAAAAGGTCAGACATAGCTTGTCTAGATACAGTGTACCCTCTTGGATCCACAAATCAGAATACATTATTATAATCATCATATTCTTCACCATCCTCATGATCAGACATGAGATTTGTACAGCTAGCCACCTTTTAGGGTTTAGTGAAAGTATGCATGCTGTCTATATGTTTAAGGGGATCAAATTAAAATTTGGCACTTGTTTCTTCACTTTTGTCCCAGTCTGCCATCAATCAGAGGAGTAAAAAAAAAGTGGCACAAAATATACTGTATGGCTGTGGCCATTTGTGCTTTTACATTCATGCCAATCCCATACCAGATGGGTGCACAGAAAGTGACAACCTTTTCTGAGAGGTAGAGAGGCAGGCACTGTTCTTAGATGTGATTTATATATCCCTCCTATTTTAATAGATTTGAACATTATGTCATAGATACTGCATATCACTTCCTTGAATAAAAAGAAGACTGAATTCCTTTCCTAAGCCCACTACTTTTCTGTCTCATACCAACTCATAATTCTTTCTAGCATGTCAAAGGGTCAGATGCTGGCGTCCTCTCCTGCCCATTTGGTGAATCTGGGAATTCTGAGACAATGTTACAATTGCCTCATGTACACGGACAACCATCTCCTCCTCCCATGTAACACTAACACTTGTGAGAGATGCAGCTATTTAGCCAGACTGGAGGCTGAGCTCTCTCAACTCAGGACTGGCAAGACCAGGCAGGAGGAGAAGGCAACTACACACACCACAATACCAGTCTCACATAACTCAACCACACCACTGAATCAAACACATAAACACACTAAGACATACTCGGAGGCTCTTAGTAAAAATTTACCTAAACAGCAGAGGCCTCCAAAGCAGACACCCAAGCAACTGCAAACTCAATACACCACACAAACAACACATAAACAACAAAATCAGTGTGCAAAGCAGTCACTGCCCTTAAGGCCAAATACAACACCAAACATACTTGTCATAGGTGACTCCATAGTCAGACACACTGACGTCCCGCTCACCAGACTGAGTAAGGAGAAGGTCACAGTAAGCTGCCTGTCGGGCGCTAGAATCCGCCACATAACACAAGCACTCAGGTCTCTCAACAGCAGATACAAGTACGACTCAGTCATTGTCCACGCTGGTGTCAACGACCGGAGACGTACCTCCTTGGACTACATGAAAAGAGACATTGAGGAGCTCTCTGATTATGTAGCCCAGGCAGGTATGACCCTGACCTTGAGCAGTATCCTACCTTCACCTAGAATGATGCCACAATACAGTGATAAGATGATCAGCTTTAATAATTGGCTTAAATTCTGGTGTCATTCAAAGGGGATCCAATGTCTGTCTGCCTGGGATGACATGCTGGACAAGCCACGCTGCTTCGCAAGGGACGGCTTGCACCTGTCACCCCTAGGCTTCCGGATATTGGCAAAGGCTCTTGCCACCCCCATAGTGCCTTTTTTAGGCAAGGCTCAAATTCTAAACCTACCACCCTAGAACACAAAAAGTAAAAACTAAGGGTAATGCTGCTCAATGCCAGAAGTCTCAATCTCAAGATGCACGCACTCGAGGCCCTTCTCAGTATGGAGAACATCGATGTCTGTGCTGTGACAGAAACCTGGTTCAAGGCCCCTGAGAGCACCCCAGCACTAGCAGGTTTCACCTCATATCATACGTTCCGGCCCCAAAATCTGGACAACACCAAGAAAGGAGGGGGGGGTGTCCATATTCATAAAGGACACCCACACTTCAAGGTTGGTGGCAACGCACGATGCATCGGAGACCATCCAGGTGCAATTAACCATAGGCAAGACTGCTCTGCAATTTGTAGCATGTTACAGGCCACCCTCTCAAACTCAGGAACCTCACATGGCCTTCCTGAAAACAATGGGGGGATAAATGTATCTCCAAACACCATCATACTAGGTGACTTCAACTACCCTAATATAGACTGGGAACACTACTCAAGCCCAAACACTCTAGCCCAAAGGTTCCTGGAGTTCATAAACTCAAATGCCATGGAACAACTAGTCACCATCCCCACAAGAGGAGAAAACATACTTGATCTCATCATCACGAACATGGGATCACAATGTTCAACACCGGAAGTATACCCCTCACTGGTGAGATCAGATCATAAACTAATCTCGCTGGAGGTCCTCATCCCGCCCCACCTGAAACAAAAAGACCACAGTGAAAAACTTCTCAAAAGCCGACTTCACACTTCTAAAAACTAGTGTGGTCTCCTTTAAGGCCCCTGAGCCAGTGGTAAACATTACTCAAACTGCTGAATCACTTACAAATGCCTTCTACCAGCACCTACAGGACTGCATGGATCAGGCAATCCCAAACAAAACTAAGACTCTTTGTACCAAAGGCAAGCGTCCAGTCTGGTGGACCCCAGCCATAAACATTCTCTACAACAAAAGGAGGAAGCTACTACAAGATAGAGCAAAATCCTTGAAAGGTAAGACACCTTTGATCATTATAAGTAAAAAACTAAGAGCTCTCATAAAATCATCCAAGGCAAATTTTGAGAGAAAAATCGCCAAGGATTCAAAAGACAATCATAAGGCCTTCTTTAGCTATGTTAGAAACCTAGGAGGAAACTCCCAGATATGCTCAGAATTAGTTCAAAATGATGTGAAGATTACTGAACCTACACACATTGCCAACATACTGGCTGACAGGTTCAGTGCAAACTCCCCCCCCCCAAACGGAGAGATATCTATACCAGAGGATTGTAGCCCCCAAACATCTCCAACACCCAGGTGAGAACTGCTCTCTCCAAAGCAAAAAACACAGCATCCATGGGACCGGATGGTGTCCCCGGCTGTGTGCTCCATGAACTCAATGAGGAATTAAACCCGCAGTTAGGACAGCTGTTTAATCTTAGCCTCACCTCAGGATACGTACCCAAGGAGTGGCGCATGGCGACTGTGGTCCCACTTCACAAGGGTGGTGCCTCCACCGACCCTGGAAATTACCGTCCCATTAGCTTGACAAGCCTTATCTGCAAAGCCAAGGAGAGGATCATAATGGAACTCATAAATAAAGACATAGGGAACTTGCAGACTTTGGATCCAACCCAGTTTGGCTTTGTCAAAGGCAGATCATGCCTTTTAAACTTGGTTGACTTTTTGAGACAGTCACCAAGGCCATTGATGAGGGAAAGGCAGTCCATACAGCCTACCTTGACCTGGCAAAGGCCTTCGACACAATACCCCACTCAGGTATCATCAAAAACTCATCAGCTTGAATGTAAACCCATACATCACAAGATGGGTTGCAAACTGGCTAAGTGACAGAACCCACAGGGTCAGAGTTGCTGGAGCCATGTCATACTCAAAGCCTGTCACAAGTGGTGTCCCACAGGGCTCAGTCCTGGGTCCACTCTTGTTCGGCATCTACTTTTCTGAAGTACAAGCAAACACAGGAGGGTTATGGCTGACAAAGTTTGCAGATGACTGCAAACTGGGCCATAGTCGAAAACACATCTGACACAGATATCCTTCAGAAGGGCCTCACAGAAACGGATAACTGGTGCCAGAGCCATGGCCTAAAGTTAAATGCCAAGAAATGCATAGTCATACCCTTCGGGAAAAACAAGGTTACCCCTAGCTACCATATAGGTGGCAATCCACTGAGCACAGAAGAAGTCATCAGGGATCTGGGGACCCAGGTTGACAGTAGCCTTCGTTTGACACTCATGTTGCTAAAGTAGTTAGGAAAACCTTCTACATTGCCCACCTGATCATGAAGGGATTCACATCTAGATCAAGGGAGGTCATCGCCCCCTGTACTCATCACTCATTAGACCTATGATTGAGTACAATGCCCCATTCGGAATGTATCTGACCAGACACCTGCAGCAGCTGGAAAGGCCCCAAAAGTTCCTCACCAAAAGGATAAAGGGTCTCAAAATATGTCTTATGCTGCCCGACTGAAAGAACTCCAGCTCTATTCAGTCTCATACCGCTTGCTCAGAGGTGACCTGTGCCTGACATATAAGGCCATGTCAAACCCTGATTTGATGAATATGCTTCACCTCAAAAATCTAGATCCCTCAGAACCACAAGGGCGGAGACTTAAACCTTGACACGGTTATTAATAGAACATGCTGGAGGGACAGATTCATCACCCAGAGACTCCCTATGCTGTGGAACAAAATCCCGGTACATGTGAGGCAGAGCACCTCGCTGGCCTTGTTCAAGAGGAATCTTGACCAATGGATGGGGGATCGCAGATATACCCCAGGGATTACTTCAGTGTCACTGCTTGACAGAGGCACAGCAAAATAATAGGCATAGTTTTATTCAAACTAAAGGGGTGGCGAAAGCCAAATAACTATGGGCTAGGCTTATAAATGCCCTTGGGCAGATAGCCTAGTATGAACCTATGAACCTAAGTCAGAATTTTTGTTCGGGCCATTATTGGATAAAAGGTCTAAAATACACCTCATGCCTTCTTAGTGGACCTCAGATCCACAGCTTAAGACGTTAGTTTTATTGCAGTCTTGGAAAGTAATGGTTAACTGAAAAAATAGAGGAAAAGCTGCAGAGTTAAACAAAAGTGTAAAAAAAAAATTTAGATTATGTGGAGTGACCAGGATAGGGAAATTGTGTGGGGGCAGGCGAGAATACAAGAACTATCCTCTTGGGATTCTTCTAAGCATTTACAACTTCATGAAATGTATTTGCTTTTTGGAATTTAGTATTGACAGATTCTTAGAAGTATTTATGAATATGCTGGATGTGAAAAGAAAATAAGTGGAGAGTCTTCCAAAAAATGATGCTACTGACATTCATGTCTGGCCAGCAGCAGCGTCACCATCTATATCTGTTTTGGATTTGCCACTGTGCTAGTCACTATTTCTAGATTTGCATAGGTCTAAAGGAAAATGTTAAACAGATGTTTGTTGTCTGCCATTTAATGTTGTGCATAGTGTCTGATGCTTGTTTTTTGTTTTCATTCACTGCAGATTTCATATAACAGATATTCAGGCACTGTCGGGAAAAACAAAGGGACTGAAGGATGGTTCGTCTTCTTCTGTCAGACATACACTGAAGTTCTACAACTGCATGTCTTGGATACAAAGGTAATGTGACAAAATCTAGTATATCTTGATAGTTCCCCCATTTCAAATGGTGAAAATAGTTCAGTTCTCTACTGATTTAGACCTTGACTTAATGACGGCTATGTGAGTTCACAAGGGTGTTCATCGCTTGCATTCAGCTGAACTGCCAGGTCCTTGCTTGCTCTGTCACTGGTCCTGTTGTTTTTGTGTCTGATTTCTCATTTTTACATGACAGACTAATGTTAAACTAAGGATGCTACATTTTTGCATGTACTTCGGTGCAGTTCACTTCGTCAGTCTGCAGCCTATTAGCTTCTCCGAAACAAAACACAGTGTTGACTGAGACTGTTTACTTTTTTTTGCTTTCTTTCTTGTTTTTAATTTATACAAGGCCTTCTAAGGTGCCAACTATTATGACCTCCTAAGTGTCCATCCACATACTCCATTGGTACACTACAACTATGTAGCCATCTGCATCATAAAATTGTAACATCGACGATGCACATGTGTGAATATGGCAAGATGAATTGTGGTTCTCTTAATGACAGTTTCAAGTATCTGCTGTATGTGTTTCACTCCTCCACTGACATCTACTTGCCCCAACACTGAAGAGGTACCAGAAGTAGAGAATTGCCTCAATTACTGCAGAGGATTAAAGCTGCAAGTTGCTTACAAAAGTTATCCTGAAGTACAGGATGTGATTCTTTCAGCTTCCATGTGTCCACTCTGTGACTCTACGTCACTTAACCAGACAGAGGCTTTGACTTGCTATTAGAAAAGGACACTTTTGGTCAGTGGGCTTACATGGTTTTAACAAGTAAGCTTTAAAAAGTCACCTCAGCACATGGACTAGCCTGATATCTGAAAAGAGCTCAGAATTGATGAAGTCTTGATGAAAGTGCTAAAATAAAACTATAGTAAAGAGTATTACCTTAAAGGGTTAGTCAAACTTGTCTATTTTATAAGACTTTTTAAACGTTATCAATACAGTTGTCCACATTCTAACAACAACCTCAACTCTAGTGTTTTATGCTTGCTTAAACAGAGGACACTACACAATAGCACAAAAGAAATATAAGTACATCAGCTGACTGTAACGTTTTCTACAACGATTAAACCAGTAAATGCAATTAGAAGGCAATTAAGAATATTTTATTCTGATAGCCAAAAGCACCATTATGGCAGAGGTCAGGCAACATAATAGCTTTTTTAAATAACCCACAGTGCAAAGTCCAGTCTAAATATATAGTAACATTTTGGAAATTGAGATATTCCTTTACAACGCTTTTTTTAAATTGGTGTGGCCAATGACCTTGAGGATGGGCAGGGTTTTTTCAGTAAAAGCCCACATAATTCTAAAAATTTTGTGTATTTAAAACATAAATAATTTGGTCATTTTTTTGTTACATCAGGCTAAATGCAGAATGATAAAATAGTGAACAAATGGGTGTATATGATTGCAGATCTGAAATAGTATAATTTGCAAAGTAAAAGTATGAGCTTGGGTGCACTTGCATGCACGGGGGGGTCTTGTTTTTCTGAGGGTGCAGCATATGCTTTTAATTTATGTATTTACTGTGGCACAGGAGCCCCAAAATACATTTTAGATTTCAAAGGGAGCCTCAAAACTTTTTCTGTTGCATAAAGGATGGTCAGTGTTTCACATTTTCTGACATTATGACTCAGAAGTACACATTTGAGCATTTAATTTCATAATTACACCTATGAGGCAGGAATACATAATATTGAATGTATTTGCGTCTATAAGATAATGTTTTAGAAAATGCATTCATTTTTCAAAATAGTTATGGCAGTCTAAAAGAAATCCACTCAAGGGAGCCTGTGAAGGTTTGTACTCAACTTCAAATGACTGCAATCTGATCTTTTTTTGACAAAATGAAGTTATAGCATCATATTTCAAAGAAATGTTCATATCTCTGGAACCATAAGGGTTACTAAAGAATTGTAAATGGTAAACTGTTTAGCACAGTCAAATCTTTACAGTGGTAGTGTACAGCAGACTACAGGTTTTAAACTGGAATTTATAAGTCATAATAAACAAAGTAAATATTAATTCTGTAACATTATTTTGTAATATTTTGTAAACTAATTTATAATATCTCAGTAACCACTCAAGCTGCATACATACGATGAGGCTAAGCAGTCAAAATTGTGTTACTTGGTTGTTACGATATTTAGAAAAATATGAAAATATTAATAAATAGCATATGGACAGCAATTTAATATCTCTTAAAGAGCACTATATAGAGGCCAAATATCAGTACAGTTATGTTGCTCATCATGTAACCTTTAAGATGAAATCTTTCAGTAGCTTGTATGTAACATTGTTTTGAAATTATTAATGCAAATATGAACCAGGATATATTTGACTAATAGCAACGTCAGTAAGTTTTAACTGCATATGCATGCAGAGGCATCACTAGGCTGTAATAAGTTAAAAGACAGGCAAGATTAACACAGGATTATGGATCATAACATACCTCTCAACCTCTTGGAGCAAGAAATCTGGACAAAAACATAAATAAAAGTGGGACAAAGGCCCAGAACAGGGACACATTTTAAATATTGCTCTTTCAAACTTGGAAAATTGATAGAATAACAGGTGTTGCATTATCATGAATTTTCTGAAGGGTATGAAGTCTGAAACTCAAATGTCTGTCATTATTTTCTAACTTCAGTCTTTAATGATCTGCCACTAATTTCCCAGAAAACCACAACTTTATGAAAACTGGACCATAAATATAAGGCAAAATTCTGGGCATTCAGCCAAAATCTGCAGAGTTGAAAGGTATGGATCATAAACTTGCAAGGTGTACGGTGTGATTCTCTTTTTGTACTGAAAAATGTAATCACGGTAATTAATAAACGCACACAAATCACCTTTGTAAAAAACACCTGAAAAAACTAATGCTCTATTCAGTCTATGTTACAGATACAATTTACAGTTGTGCTGTTGTCCTTCTGATTCCTATCCATCCCACTAGTGCTATCCTTTATCCAAAATCTGACCTGCACTCCAATATAGACTTATGACAGTTTTGAAAAAAGGAAGATAGTGTTTAAAAAGAAAGTATTTATGGAATCATCATCTGAAGGTACCTCACTCGGCCTGCCTCTAACCCTTCTCATCTCAGTCTCCTTTGCTGCTCCACAACTTTCTCTGGTCTTCTTGCCTCTATGATATGTCTTTTGCTATCTGTTATGGAAATAAATCTAGCATGGCTAGTATGACATATAAAAGGATGCAGTCTACCCTGACAATAAATGCTTTTTTTTTTTTTTTTTTTTAACAGGAATGTCTGCTTTTTAGATCTGTCAGCAGATAGATATATAGATGCAGACAAATATTTCAAGCATGGTAATGCTGCCCTCCTAGCCTGCGAATATTGCAAAACAGTCACCCCATAACAAATATCCATGTTGTTCTCAAACATATTTAAACTAGTGTTTGCTTTAATACAACTATTATTCTTTGATAATCCAAGCATTCCCATAAATAATTAGCTGTAAATGCCCTATATACCTAAATAAGGTCCCCTCTTAAATACATGAGGCACTGTATAAATTCATACATTGCAATCATTCATAACTTAATGTTTCACATTAATGGATATCCTTGTTCTATTTCTAATTCTACTGTAGTCTTTTCAATTTATTCAAACTAGTTTTCTTATAAGGTTTCCATAATATTATTTCATGCTCTATTTTATACAAAATGTAACTTAAAAACAAAGTTTTATAACTACCATTGATCAATTGCTTGCTATTATCATCAAAGATGTAATAATCACAGGCCTCATAATCTTTAAACCTCACATAACACTGTCACCAGATTTTTTGTTAGCATGTCGCTACAGAAAAAAAATATCTGTCCTGATACAACTGGTTTCCAACCATTGCTCTTTATCCATGTTTAACAAATAATAACACCATCATTCTTATGTGAGCACAGCAACCTTTCCAATAAAAAGGAAATCAATCGAAGACTGCACAGTATGTGTCCTGCATTGAAGACTTGTAGCTTAACACTGTGTCTGTCATTCCTTTAAACAATTATATTTAAATGTATTTTCTAGCAGTCAACTCCACCAGTCATCTGATACATGCATTGATAGCAATCAACCCTGCCTGTTATCTGATACATGCACTGGTAGCAATCAACCCCGTCATCTCATACATTCATTGATAGTAATCAATCCTACCTGTCATATGATACATTCATTGGTAGCAATCGACCACACCTGTCATCTGATACATGCATTGGTAGCACTCAACCACACCTGTCATCTGATACATGTGTTGGTAGCAATCAACCCACCTGTCATATGATACATGTGTTGGTAGCAATCAACCCCACCTGTCATCTGATACATGTGTTGGTAGCAATCAACCCCACCTGTCATCTGATACATGTTGGTAACATCTGTCATCTGATACATGTGCTGCTTCAATCAACCATAAGATGTCATCTGACATGATCTCTTGATAATCAGCCATAGCCTGTCATCTGATACATGTGTTGTCAATCAATTATACATGTCATCTCATACACGTGTTAGCAAACACCCATACCTGTCATCTGATACGTATTCTTAGCACTCAGCCATACCTGTCATCTCACATGTGTTGTCACTGAACCATACTTGTCATCTGATACATGTGCTGTCACAGTCAACCATACCAGCCATCCTACTCGTGCTGTTACAACCAACCATACATATCATTTGATATACGTGTTGTCAATCAATCATACTTGTCATCCGATATGTGTTGTTTCAATCAGCCATACCTGTCATCTGATGCATGTGCTATTAAAAATCAACCATACCTGCCATCTGATGTGTTGTTAGCTGACAGATATTTTGTTAGCAATTAACCATACCTGTCATCTGATACATGGATTAGCATTCAACCATGCCTGTCACCTGAGGCATGTGCTGCTAGATATCATCCATACCTGTCAACTGATACTTATGTTGCTAGTAATCAACTATATCTGTTATCTGAGACATGTTGGTAGCAATTACCTATATCTGCCATCTAATACATATAATGTTTAAGGTGTCATAGTATCATTACCTGCATTAGGCCATTACACTATTACAAGTGTAGATGCCCACATTCCATGCATGTACTTTCTGTCACCCATACACATGTCTAATCTTACTTTAAACACCTCTAAAGTATCTGATTTTCATACCCCAATGGGCAGTTTATCCGACAACTTAGGGATTGTCTGAGCTATACGCCTATTTGTCCTACAAGTTTTGCTATAATATGTGAAAATGTGACAGTAAATACTTTTAGACTTTCTCCTTTGAATGCAAAAATCTAAATTTATGCATAGAGCAATGAAAACAAATCTGTAGCCAACCTTATTGCACGACAGTCTGTTAATTATGCAGATTTACAATGAAAATTAATAACATTCTTCCACTTAACAAAATCATGACATCCCAGTGAAACAAACAGATAGCAGGGCAATTATACAATAGCTAGATATTGTCAAGGATATGTTTTCTTTAACCTTTAAAACGCATATGTTAAGTAAATGTGTACCAGCTAATCACCACTAATGAGGTATGAATGAACAAGCTAGTATGAGAACACCAAGGAACTTCCATGTCTGCTCAAGAGACGCAGACAGATAGATTAATTGCTAAGTATTAGGCTAGCTTCCCTTGTGGGCCATTTTAAACCTGATGAATTTCACTCAAAGATAAGAATCAAACCTTGCGCGTGTATGGTAAACACATTAACCAGTGCACCACATCTTACACATACTCATCCAGTACATTTTCCGTGTCCTTTATCCCACAATTCAGTGGCATTCCTAAATATCTTGTGTATTGATAATTCATGGACGACCAAAGAGTACCTCACACAGAGAATTACCGGCCTCAAACAGATGCCCTACGCAGACCGTCTCAAAAAACTCCAGCTTTACTCCGTTGCATATCACCTACTCAGAGGTGGTCTCTGCCTAACATGCAAAGCTATGTCAAACCTAGAGCTGTTGGATATGCTCCACGTAAAGAAATCCCAATCTCTTTGAGTTACATGCTCTGGGGACCTAAACCTTGTCACCACAATAAACAGAACATGCTGGAGGGATAGATTCCTGTCCCAGAGACTTCCCATACTCTGGAACAAACTACCTATTTGTATCAAACAAAGCTCCTCATTAGCACTCTTCAAGAAAAATCTTGATGATTGGATGGGAAATAGGAAATTCACCCCAGGGATCACTTCTGTGGCTCTGCTCAACAGGGACACAGGAAAATAATTTTCTTGGGTGGCGAAAGCCAGGGTACCTTTTTGGCTAGGCTTATATAGGCCCTAGGGTCAATAGCCTAGTACCTACCTATGAATGACATCATCATTCCATTTAAGGTCATTATTCCCTTTTTAATAAATATGTGAATAGTTCTGACTACAACTTTTTGTACACATGGGGACCATATTAACTACTCGTGCTGCGTAACTGATAGTAAAAAAAAAAAAAAATGAAAGAAAATGTCTAAACACAGTTTAATGCAAATTACATAAACTCAAACAGACCCATAAAGATAAGCTTCAACATTCCATGCGGCACACAGCATCCCCTGCACTCCATAACCTTAGTCTTGATCTTTCATCCGAACCTCAAACATGAGTCAAATCATAACCTTAACACCTTTGCTAACCCTAAATTCAATGACTTGGCTAGCACTTCAGCAATGTTATTCAAACAGCTGGCATTTTATTCAGCATAGCACTCTCTCACTAAGTTCATCTAACAGAACTTCCATAGAGCCTCTTGACCAAACTGTCTTCAATCAAGTAATGCCACTCGCTGAAGTTGCCATTTATGCCTTTGTCTGCCTTCATATTAATTTTCACTGTTTACACCCTGCTTACTGTTATCCTCCTCTGGCTGCGCTCAGCATTCTTTCTTCTTGAGTAGTATTCAGAATGGATGGTCACTTTCAATATGACACACAACTCTAGCTACTACACGATGTAACTAGTATGAATATTAACTATACATTTCTTACACTTGTGTCCCTGTATCAATAAACATAATGTCAATAACAATATGGCATGGCAAAATTTGGCATTAAAGTGGTCGCATATTTTTCAAACAATCTTCTCTATGATACATATGTTTCAGCAGGTGCCAGACAAATTGAATAAGTATATAAATGTCATCTATACATTAGTTCATTACATTTCAAAGTAATCTATCTATCTATGTGTAGTGAAGTTAATTAACACTTGGATTCATAGACAAATTGTTTGTAGTGTAACACTAAATTAGCAGCTTTATGAGGGGTATGGTGATTCAAAGGTTCGTTGGTAAGTATTAGGCTAGATGTCCTTGTCAACCATTTTAAGACTAGTCAATTTTTCTTTCAAAGATGAGAATCAAACCCTGTACTTTGTGAATGTGAAGTAAATACATTAAACACTGTGCTAATTCTCAACTCCAAAGACATATAAAAGGCATGTATTTTTAACTGTGAGCAGAACTGTGCAGTGGACTCCCAAATATTAGAGATGCTCACTTGTGCAGTGTTTATCTATGAATCCCAGCCAAGGTATGTTATTTTAAAACTTGGAAATTAAGTAGTCTTTTTTTTTTGTCATACCAGTGATCAGGTATTTTACCTCTATTACTCAGTGTATGGGTTTGAAGTAACTGTCCAAGGTCTCACCAGACAAAATCAAGGATAAAATTATTTCAAGTCCAGTAGAGTAGCAGGATTTTTTCTTTGTCTTGCTGCTCCAAAACAGGATAAGTTAAAACTTTAAACAGTTATTGGTAAGCTTGCAGTTTATAGTCAAAGCAAACCAGTATCAAAATCTTGTAATGAAGCATTTGAAGCATTCCACATTTTAGTTGATCTACAATCATTATTTCATTAAGTTAACCTAATGCTTGCATGTAATGCAACAATAGAATTTTTTTTTTCTTACACCTAGCCTTATACGATTATAAAACCTTTTTCACTGTTAAAAAACTCTACTGTTGAAGACACACAAGACTTGTAAAAACCCTCATAAAGGCTAGTGCTAAGAAGCAGCAATTTACAGTGCATTAAAATATTTCTAAAAAAAATGATGACTTCATTTGTCACTGTTGCTTATCTGTTGTTTTAGAAGTGGGTATTTTATTTGTAACACCACTTAACTCCATAAAATATAAGTAGAACTATTACTTTATGCTACGACTGCCCAGCACATTTGACGCAACTATTCACTAAAATAGGTGGCATGGAGGCTTGGTCGCTTATAGCAACCAGGACTGCAAGCCAATGACAGCTGCAGAAGCCCTGCTACCATGGCAATCATGGCTCTCCATGGAAGCAGAGAGATCTGCAGCAGTAATATACACAGACACGATGCATGATGTCTTTTTATATGCTGCTGAAAGCCATCTGAAGACCTCATTGAAATAAACTAGATTACTACATCATTTTAAAATGTCAGGACCATGCAGACATTGCAGGACTCATCAGCAATTCAGAATTTTTTGTCTTCAGAACAAAATAAGCTGTACTGGACAGATGGGACTAATGAACATTTCATTGTTGTGAAATGCTTTGAAAAAGATGGAAAGAATGTATAGTACTATTAACACTTCTTAATATACATTCACAATTTTAGTACAGCAGTAAACAAATATGATGCTTTCGTACTAGTGGCAGATTTTCTCACACAATATGCATTGTAGAATATAGTTTCATATTTAGAGTTGAATTACTTTATTAAATTTGATATTATGTAACTGAATAAGGGCCTCATATTTATGTTATACATTATATGTCTGGTGTACTTAATGTACACTAAGAAAACAAGTTTGCTCAGTTTACAGCCGGCAGAAATGCAATTTATTCAACTATACTTAAAGAAAAAAAATCCGACTCTTGCAAAGGTTATTATGGATTTATTTTTAATGCATCAGACAGAGCAGAATTAACTCAACATAAATTCTGGAGAGCTGCAGGAAACATTAGAACTATTGTCCGGCATACAACATTTTTACCAGTTCAGAAAATAATTTCTTTATAGCTCATAAAGTAACAAAGCATAACTACGTGGTTGACATTCAGTGTCCATATTTAGTAACAGTCAAACTTTTGTGTGTGTGTCTTTATGTTTGGCTTTCCCTCTCTGTGCAAACTCATCATTATATCTACATCCTCTATATGTACACAGTATATGTATATAGATTACTACACATATATATACACACACACACACACACACACACCTGTGCACATGTGGTTACATCTCTGTGGGTCCACTCATAGCTCCATAAGTGCAGTTATAAAACAGAAACATAATAATCTACTATTATTACAACATGCCAAAAAATTATCCCTCGTAAACCATCTATGTTAGTATAATCCTTTGTCTTTCAGTTATGCACATTACAATTCTGCTTAAAATGACTGAAATATTAGTTTCTTCATGAATCATAAAGCACAGACAGACAGACACATTTTACATATACAGAGAACCTTGCATAGATCTGGATTAAAAAGTACAGTGATGGAGGAAAATCTATCAATGAATTAGTATCACTCAATAAATTGCATTGACATGTGTTGCTTAATTAAGATGATGAGGAAAAGAGAGCTACATGTAATGCAACACATGGCTATCTCTTTCGGTCCCAGTGGCTTTTAAAGCACTGTAATTCACTCTAAACAGAGATCTGCAAATGCAAGTAAGAAAATAGCCAGCTATAGGAAATGATAAAATGCCAGTACCTGTAAGGAATCCAGTCAGACTGATGCTTAGAGCTCATATCTCACAATAACCACAGCCTGATGTTCAGCATGAAGGCCTGGAGCACACAACAACAATCCCCTGATTAGACCCCATGCAGTCATCCGTCTCTGCCCAAGCATTATCTTTCCGACAGTAGATACCCTCCAAAAAGATATATATTTTTGTCTACATACAAGTTCTCAGTCTGATAATCCCAAGAGCAAAAAGAAATGCATGCAATGGAGTGGACACAGAAACCCACAGCTGCAGTACAGCAGAGATTCTCATGAACACACACAGAAACATGCAGAAACCTATATTGTCTGCCTCACTGTAAGACTCGCTCAGCTAGAGGCTTATGAGAACATGCTGAGTGACAAACAGGTAGCAGTAGGCTCCTTTGTCACTATCAGTGTTTGATGCCTAGGACCTTTTATTCAGAATAATTGTAACTTCACAAGAGAAAAAAATGTGTCTCCTTATTATTCCACATTCTTTAATGGATTCCTTGTGTGCCGCTGATTAGCAGGAAACCACACTGATTATTGATAATTTAGCTCTGATCTTTCAGAATGTTTATCTTTGTGGAAAGAAGCTATTTCTGACCAAAAAAAGAAACAACTGAGTGTGCTGCATTCCTCATTTGCATTTCTCTTTATCTTATGACTTTAATTTACTGATGTAAGAAGAGCCTCCTTTATAATTACTAGTATTTAAATCTAGTTAAGCGACTCATTCAGATTTATATTCAAACACTGTTAACAAGAGGGCTAGCTAAGATATGTGGCTGAACCATGTAAATTGAAGGAACATAGTTTATTTACATTTAGTGTGTTTAACTTTGTAAATATTTTTATTATTATTAGAACAGAAATATTTAAGCCCACCAAATGAGTGTTTTTTTTTTTTTTGTGATTTTTGTGATGCAGATCTTTGATGCTTCTAGCTATAACTTTCTGTTGTGGGTTTAGGGGGCTCTACATGTACAGGGGCAACAACTTTGTTTTTTTGTTTTTACTTTTTGAACTACAGGGTCAGTTACAGTACATTGAGTTCACCAGTGAATTATTACAGCCAGAGAACAAGTTAACTCCTTCCTCCAAGGTTGTGCGACTACGTAATTGGCATATTTAAGTGAAGCACTCCACATGTGGGTGCAGACGACTTGTCCTCTATTAAAAAATGTTTCTTTTGTTTTACATGAATACTAAAGTTTCTGGTACAGCAATGATAGTTACTCAATGCCGTGCAACCAATATTTGATGGAGATTTTGTCATGGACACATGCTTGAAAATAGTTAATTAATCACTGTAGCCTGAAAAAAAAAGTTTTTCTTATTCATTCTTTTTTAATTAAGATGCCATAGGTGATTCACATGAAAGATGGGAACCTGCATGAAACCAGCAAAATAGTGAAGAGAAATGAACATGAATTTAAAGCTGTACTTACAACCCATATTTCCAGCTTTGATTTACTTGTATTTGTTAACTATAACACAGCAGAACATTAATCCACATGGACCTTTACCAGACAGGGTCCAGGAACACTGCCTGTTTGCGACTTGTCCAGAGTAACACAGCAAAGAAAAGGAGGTGGAAGGAATCTAACCCTGGGCACAGAAAGCAGCCTGCTGACACAGCTCATAGCCTTATCCTTTGCACTTGCTGGCCGTTATTCTTCTCAAACAGAAATGCAATGCATGCACTATTCAGGTTATTATATATCAGCTGTATTTGTAACAAAGAGCATATTCATATTATACAATGACACCCACTTGATATTCAAAATAGAAATGTTGATTAGACATAAAAATCTGCATAGCTGTGAGCTCTTGACTACAGATACAAAATGTTAGTGTCAGAACTAACAAACTCTATGGCAACTGAAACAGATCAATCAGAAAATTAAACAACTTCAGTGCTTGCATATACATGAGAAATGAGAAAGATGTAAACTGTTCCACTGGCCTTTTGATATCAAATCTATGAGGTTAATTGCCTGGAGGGTAAACAGCACCAAAGGAAAATGACTAAAAAGAATAATAATGCTATTAGGTGTGTGTGTGGGGGGGGTCAAACAAACCTGGTTAAAAGTAAGCAGATCTTTGTAGATGAGTACAGGTCAGCCGTGCAAAACCTGGAGGGCTATTTTCAGAGCTGGGAATCCTTCTTACAGACATCTACTGTTCCCTCAAGCTCCAACAGACATGTTGGTAAAACACAGTACTCTCATAAAGGAACAGAAAATACAGAAGGCCATTGATACTCTTGCTAAAGAAAAAGCACCTGGAGTTAAATGGTTTTGGGATAGGCATGTAGAAAATTTTCAAAACTGAGCAATGCCCCCATCTTAAATCTCTATTTCACCAGGTTATAGCATCTCAAAACTTCCCTACAGGGATAACTAGATGAAAAGTAATAATGCTGCCAAAACATCTTAGGGATGCACATTTGGTCTCAAACTACAGATGGATATCTTTACTGAACATTTTTACAAATATATTAGCCATGAGGTTAGAAGGCATAATGGATAAATTAATCCCTGGTAACCATCTGGACATTATTAAGAGTAGATTTGGTGGTCCTGATGCAATTTCACCATGGTTAAATTTACAATGAAGGTATCTCTTAGGCAGCAGTAAAGCAATGATGGTGCTGATAGATGTTAACAAAGCATTCTATACTTTAAATTGGTCCTATCTCTGTGACATCCTCAGATTCTCTCAGATCCATGAAGGTTTTATTACTTGAATTCGATTTCTCTACAGCAATCCATCTAGTGGAATGTTATCTGAACCTGTAAAGATATAGCGGGGTACAAGACAAGGATGTCCACTGTCCCAACTTCTTTTCATTCTGGTGGTCGTGTCTATGAATAGATACCTTGTGGGCAAGTACGCAGACTTGTTCATTTGAAAACAAAAAAAAAATGAACTCTCACAACTTGGTTTATGGATAATTGCATCATCTGGTTAAATGAACCAGGTAAACAAATTAAGGGGATTCTATAGGAGTTAGATGATTTATCAAAATGTACTGGGCTTAAAATAAATGTTAATAAACATGCTTCCTTTATCTACCCAAACACAATAAGTGGGAAAAGGCACTGACAGCTCTGGAAGGTGTCAGAATTGTTAATGAAGCAGAATAGGGATATTGGTAAAACAGTTGTGAATAATTAAGTACCAGTGCATTCTTACATGCTGAAAATAATTTTCAAATGGTAGTTACAAAAACTTCAGTTTTTGAGTAAAATCCAGGCTATCAAAATGTTTGTATTTCTGAGATATTGTTAATTTTAAGACACTTTCCCCAGGCAATGTTCTCTCCCTATATACAACTGGCTCAAAAAAGTATTTTTTGATTTTTTTCTGTGGGAGGTGAAAGGACCAAGAGTCAGTCACAAATAAATCTATCTCCCAGTGAAACTAGGGTGGTTTGTGATTCCTGACCTTTGAATGTGGTAAGATCACTATTTGATGGAACTACTTCAGATTTCATGGGACGGAAAAGCCATTGTGTTTCAATATGGAGATTGTTTTGAGAGGTTGTATTGACTCATCTGGTGTGGGTACTCCTTTACATAAAGTCTGGGATCCCGGGGGCCTTGACTTAGGTTATGAGAAGAAAGACATACCAGGTAGGGCTGAGGGAACACCAGGAATTTCCAACCACTCTTAGTTATGGCAAAAGTCAGACATCCAAGTCAAGCAATAAAGTATATGATGGTCAAATTGGTTGATGGCTGGTGTGCTGTGGGTCTTGAAATTGTGGGATTAATAGTGGAATTTACTGCACTTGCAGTACAGTCAACAACTGGATAATTACAGTTTTTACAGTGTAAAAACAGTTAACTATTTTATATACATGGAAAGTATCTTATTATTTATTATAAACGCATGTCATTTGTCAGCCATTTTAATTAAGTGGCTAGCCAATATGAGCAACATACAAAACCTTAAGTAGTTATATGCAAATCCTGTGCATTGCCGGAGCCAGAAGATTTTGTACATGTCTCTAAACACAATATCTTCTTATTTATCTAAGACACAAATGCGAAGAAATTCACATCAAGAGCAGATAAAGGAGAGATGAATCATGGCCTGAAATTTAAGAGCACAAAAATTAACTATGTCCTGGTTTGTTACTAGTTAGAGAGCAATGTATAGGAGCACAAGTATTTTATAGCCTTAAAAGCTTTGAAAGACTTGTTGCTGCCACACAAACTGTCAGCAGCTTTAAAAGCTGTTAGACACTTCACCCTACCAAACTTTGTCTAGTTTTGTGGCATCACACAGTATATTACAGCTTTTAAATATGTGAAATTGTTGCTAGTGCTGCTTTTCCAAGAATATCCTCTGTACTGCAGCAGGAATCCTGGTCATAACAGCTATCAAATATGCTTTTTTGTTATGCACCTTTGAAAGCTGTTAAAATCAGGTTGTGTTATACAGAAAGGCGCAGCCATCTTATTTTTTTTTAATAATTTGGGAGTATAATCAGTGTACTATATTTGATGTCTGCAAGTTACCAGCTTAATCATAAGCACCTGAGTCTGAAAGTCACCTCACTGAAATTAGTCCCAAACAAAATAACAACAAAAACTTGTCATAAATGCACAGTAGCAGAGGTTCTGTACAAGTTCAATAGCACATGACTGTGAATTTGTATTTAAGAAATGATGAAAGAAAAAGCATAATTTTTTTTAAATAAAAAGTCAATATATAATTCACCTATATTATGGCAACCCCATGGGTAGTTCCCAGTTTGCCTATGGTCTGGGGACTATATTTTCATCATTTGGGCTTCACTATCATGGCTAAACCTTGTAACCACATTGTGGGAATACTATGAATTATCCACTCTGAGCAAGACATCTTTTTTAATTAGCCACCAAGTAAACAAAGCAGTATTGGCGCACTGATGTCAAGATGAATACTTCAGGTATTACATATTGGACCTGACTCATATGCATTTCTTTTAATTACAATGTCCACATTTGTTTGGTTGAGTATTCCAGAATTTTGGTTTGTAAATCCTGTTCAAGAGTGTTCAGGATACTTCCTGAAAAGAAAATAAGTGGTCATATAAAATCTGCCAATCCATTCTCATTTTCTGCAATCAGTCAATAAATATGTAAAGCCATATGAGTAACTAGAGCTGTCAGACAATCCTGCTTTGGCTTTACTAGCTGCACTTCAAGGACTAACTGACAATTCATTTTAAAATCATACAGTCACAATATTGATATAAAACTGTTACATATCTGTTTAAGCACATGTACATGCAATGGCAGGGAGCAGACAAAGTTATCATCTTATATTGATAACTCCCTTTTGTTTACAGCAAGAAACGTATCTTAATATTACTTTTCAGGGTGGATGGAGTTTTGTTTTTTAGCCAAAGTTTCCAAATTTTATCCCTGTTCTGCATAAGTATTTTAATTGATTTAGATATCCAAGGGACATGATTGGATTTTATCTTTTTTGTGCAGGGGGAGCAAGTTTGTTAAGGATTTCAAGGAATAAACTATTAAAATAGTTGACTGTGTCATTGACAGGAATGGATTTTAGGGTACTCCAGTTCATCTGTTTTAGTATGTCACTGAATGACAGACGGTCAAAGTTTGTTAAGTTTTGAGATTGCTTTTAGGTATGTTCTTTATGAAGGAAGAATGAAGTTCTAACTGTTAAAGTAGGAAGGTGATCACTCAGTATATTACAGAGAGTACCAGCTGAGGATATTTTGTTTGGGTTGCTGACCAATATCCAATCAAGGATGGAGCCTTCTGTGTTGCCTTTGAAAAATCTGGTGGGAGATGGAATTAATTAATTGAAATTAAATAATTTAATATTAGAGGTTGGAAACATAGAGCAGAAGTTAAACCAGTTAATATTTATGTCACCCAGTATTATGGTTTTATTTTTAATTGCCGTAGAAATCTGGGCGAGGATGTCTTCCAGAACGGGTATTTTATTACCTGGGGTAATGTAAAGAATGGTGATGCATAATTTTTTGGAACTGTTTATTTTTAGGAATGAGATAATGATATGTGTGTATATATGTTATATGTATGTTTGTTAATCACTAGCATGTTGTCCTGATGTGTATATATTCCATATGTATGTATGTTCTACTTCTTTTTACTCTCATGTAATGTATTGTACTGTGGAGCTTTTCTCCCCGGGCCTCCGCTGAAAATAGACCTGTGTCCAGTCAAACTTTCCCATTAAACAAATATAAAATAAATAAATAAAGATAAGTACTTCTGTGTTAGAGAATTCAGGAATGGTATTAGTGCAGGGAGTTATGCAGTAGGAAGTAGAGAAGTGGAGTGCTACTCCACCTCCTTTTTTGGGCTGTCTATCAAATGTTAAAGTGTTAAAACCTGGGGGGGATTCAGAGTCTTTTATTTGTGGTTTGAAACAGGTCTCTGTAGTGGCAATAATGTCTGGATGATTTTGGGATGTCCAGACATGGAAGTCTGTGAGTTTTGAATGCTTTGGAAGTTGTTTGTGAATATCTTTAAGGACCTGAGGTATTTGGAAAGACTGGAATAATTAGATGGAGTGGGTCCTGAATTTGGTTGGATAGCACCACTAAGTGGTATTATAGACAATTTGGGTTTGTAAGTGTAAGGTAATAGGCATCTTTTAAGTCTATCAAAGTACTTTTCATAGGAGAGTGTATGGGTGTTTGTGGACAAAATTTTAGTGTGGGGAAGATCAGTGGGTGTAAGTGAAACAGGTTGTAGGATATAAAGTGTAGCTGTTGGCATGACTAAAATGGCTGTATGTGACTGTTTTAAGTTTGGAGGGGTACTGAGATAGGGTTGATAGTGGTAAGATAAGAAATCATGAAGTGTAGTGAGAGAAGATGAATAGGGAATAGTACATGGGAACATGCTTAAAACATTATGCTGATAGTGATGATGGTAATTATTAGGGGGATGTGTAATGTTCAAGATAAAGGATGGGAAATGTGCTGTTTAGACTTTGTATAGAGAAATTTAGGAGTATAAAGAGTGTGTGTAGGTAGCATTTAAGGATTTGGTACAGATAAGGAGTGTGTGGAAGAGGGTGGTGATAATTGAGGGATAAAGGTGAAGAGGTAATGTATGAATGAGGCAATATGTTAATTGGAAGCTGTGGGTGTGGCTAGGAAGTGTAAGTTTAGGTGCAATGAGGGTAGGTGGGTGGGAATGGGGGTAGGGTAGGGGAGCAGAGAGAGCCTGAGTGAAGTGAGAGTGAATGGAGCAGGTTCAAGCACCAGGCAGATCAGGCAGCAGAACAGAAAGCAATCAGATAGCTCTGACTGCACCAGTCATTGGCCACTAATACACAGAGAATTACTGTTGAAGAGATGAAGCTGCAGCAGTTATGTTAGTTGAGAGTTGAATCGCAAACTTTAAGGTTAGTATATTTTGATTAAGTCTTAGGTTTCTAAATTCTATCAAATGTTTCAGACTAAATCAGATGAAACTGTTTGTGGGTACAGGAAAAAAGGGGGGATCCTACACTACAGTGTTAAAGTTAGTGTGCACACCATTTTTAGTACAGCACTAAGGCTTTACATTTAATGCAAAACTTGCCTAGTAAACTGTAGGATGTATAAAAATATACAGTAGCCTGATCTGAATAGCTTAAGCTTGTAGTCACACTCTTGTCAGGGGGTGGAGGTTCCAGGTATCCTGTTCTGGTGGGGGCTCTTTCTGAAAATTGTAGGGGAATTAGTAAACTGTAGGGTGTATAAAAATATACAGTTACTTGATTCGAATAGCTTAAACTGGTAGTCACAGTCTTGGTGAGAGTGGGTTGGAGGTTCCATCCATCCTGTTCTAGTGGGGGCTATCACTTTTTGAAAATTGTAGGGAACTAGTAAACTGTAGGGGGTATAAAAATATACAGTAGCCCGATTTGAATAGCTTAAGCTGGAATTCACAATCTTGTTGAAAGGGGGGGTGGTTCCAGGTGTACTATTCTGGTGGGGGCTATTTCTTTCTGAAAATTGTAGCAAGTGGTGTGCACACTAAAGACAGAATGCAAGCTACATTTACAACTTGGTAACAGCTTTTTTTCATCATAGAGAATACATCATAACACAAGTCCCTTAAGTTCTTATCAAAGCAGCATACATTTTAAAGAAAGATTCAGCAAAATAACGTCTTCAAGTCTATTAAATAAGTTGGCTAAAAGGAAGATAAACTTACAAAGTCCATATCTGTTAACTTAAAATAAGGCAATGACTCATAAGATTATCAACTCTTCCATCAGAAATTTAATATGACTAAAAAAGGATGACATATTAAAGAATTATTCTCTAGCAACCTTTCCTACAGGTTGTTCTGGAACATGCTCCCCGCTACATCACCAGTTTGTGACAGAAACAGATATGGTTCTATCTTACATTATTTTCTTGTCTCCATCTTAATAAATTAATCTCCATTACAGATCTATAACTTACAAGTAACTCCCAATATTGTGGATCATAATGAAATGACAAAAGCACTCGTATGGGCCTGTCATTCCAACAAACATAACTCCAGGGCTTTTGTAGCTAGCTTGACTCCCACATTGTGGGATATACTTGTGCACTTAAATAAAGGACCTGCTCACATATAGTCCAGCTAGGCTTCAGAAGGCCTGAAGTTGACAGAAAAAAAACAACAATAGGTTTTAGCTACAAGCTCATAAAAGCAGGCCCCAATGTCAAAGATAATGACTTTTTCTTAGAACGTTCTCTTACTATTGATTTCCATGTCAAATTTTTGCATTCAAAACTGAGTACACACTGTACAGGTCATTTTAGGATAAGCAAGTTGAACTACACGGCAGTCATAACATTTATTGTTGGAGGAACCTCAGTAACCAGAGCTTTATTAGACTTTCACTGACTAACCTAGAGGCTCTCATTACTGCTACAAAAAGTTGTTGTTACCTCACCATGACCACTACTAAGTGATCATTTCATGAATACTTGTTTTGCTATTACAGTAGGAGTGTATCTGCTACAGTGTGCTCTCACATTCATGTTGCATGGCCTAGATCACTGTACAGCAATTGTAAACTTCTACCTCCTTATTCATAGCCTGATAGTTAACATTTCCTCCTTATCTGCTTCCCAAATCTCTCCCAGCATCCATCATATAAATGGTGGCCTTCCAGCGAAGTCCCTTCTGCCACTGCCACCAGATAATGGAACTGACAACCATCAGCTCATAAGACTACCACCAATCACTTTATATTTCACTACCTGCTTGCATAGTATATATTTGCCTCAATCAGCAGCTACTTCACCCATGGTTCGGCTCCCATAATGGCAACCTGCTTTTCTAGATCGTGTGTCTCACCTGTTTACTAGTCACTCAAGCCACATTCCGCTACTTAACATTCATTTACTCCTTTCTTCTTCACTCTACTTTAATCATAAAAATAGCAGTCCACATGCAATTAAGGTTTTTGCCAGACTATCTTGTATCAAAAATTAAAGCAGTATCTCCAGTATATAATCAGCTGCCAAACACACAGTTCTGAAGCACATTTCTTTTCCTGCAGATTGAAACTCATCTTGTAAGACTAAGCTTCTCTTAGATACTCTGAAGCAGGCTGACCTACTCCAAACACAACAATTTGGATTGAAGTTGTACTCATCCAAGTAATATGACTGGAATTACATTTTTGCTTTATGTCTATCTGATCATGTAACTGATTTCTGATTGTTGCATAACAAACATGTCTAAAATGCTACAATGCCAAAACGTTAACCACTGTTGTGAAATATAGAATACATTTTTCAATGGTATTTATGCGTCATTGTATTTACTCCCTGTACTTGATTTTTTCAATGTGTCTAAGCTAAGGTCATGTATTATTCCTAAAAAAACATAACGTCAATTAATCTAATCTTTCTTTGTCATTTCTGTACTGCAAAATCATACTACGCATCATCTGCTGTATCTTAAATTCATTGTACTGCCAATAATTTCTTTAAATGATCTTTGCTGACATAGCCGATTAGGTCTTAAAAGATAAGCCTAGCGAGCAGATTAACAAATAACAAAATAAAACAAATACAAAGCAATAAAACAGTGCAAAGTGACACAATCTTTTAAACTGCAATCACTATTAGTAAAGCAACCAAAAGTGAGCTGTTCATAATTACATCACCAGATTATTAAATTACCATTTAATTAGACATCGGATGACTGTCAAACTCTATATAATCTGTACGTCAAGTAAATGTTTTGTAGTCTCTGTGTACAAGAAAAATGAAATGATAATTCTGAATTTACTGATGAGAAAAAAATACGTAAGCTAGCCATATTACATTCTGAATCATGTTTTCTTGCTTTATTTCCATGCATTTGAGTTTTTGCATAAAATTAGGAATTTGAAACCATCTAGTGAGAAGAAAATACAATTGCTTTTTGGGAGAGTTAGTAACAGAATACATGTAGGAACTTTGACTATCATACAGCTTTGTAGGAGTTTCCTGCTTTAGCCTTCTAATGAGAGCCCATTTATCTTCTAGGAACCTGAAAGAGCTGAAGACAACGTATGCAAGATAAAAAAAAAAGCAAGGTGAATCAAGGACATAGGTTCAGAAGAACAATGTAATGCTGCATGTTCTGAGACCAACCTGCATATAACATTGCATGTAGATGGCAGAGAAAAAACATTTTTCTTCATTGATTTGACATGTAGTGATCACTATACACAATAACTGGCTAAGTAATTCTGGTTAGTGACTGTTGTTTAGGAGTGCAATTTGGATTTACTTTGTTGGGTACATATTAGCATTAGGATATATATGTGCCATTGATCGGTAAACTACTTCAAAATACAGTAGTAATGAAAGGAATAAATTTCAGAATATTTCAGAAATGATGTGGAACTTAATACACCTATGGTAGCATTCTAAAGAGTATAAATGTAGCAGTTATGGTTAAAATATATTCTTATTGGATAAGTAGATATGTGTAACACACACACACACACACACACACACGGATTTATTTTGCACTGCTGCTTTTTATGTCACAGTCTGTCAAATATCTATATAATCAACCTAAACTGTCAACCTGTACACTTAGTTGACAAATTGAGGTCGACTTTACAGAGATGAAGTTTTTTTTACTTTTTTTTTTGTAGTTGTGGCTATGCAACTGTTGAATAAGTATAAATAGGTATGTGAGTGCCCCACACTGGAGAGTTGTTTGGGACACTACCTGGTGTAAATATATGCATTTTCATTTTTTCTTAGTTTTAAGTTATTTTTATAAAATATCTATCCTATGTTACTGCAGGAGCTGCAAGTTTGTTCCAGTTTTCTTTGTAATCCATGCTGTTAGCTTTCCATTGCGGTATATATAAATAACCAAACAACTCCAGCACTAAAAATAATACCCAAAAATGGGTTTTATAAAGCTAATGGTTTCTAAAACATACACTGGTGATTACTGTCAGCCAATACTGCAAGACATTAGAGTTTTGTTTTTCTAACTGCTTAGTGCATTGTGATGCTATGTCTGTGACAATATCAACTTTTTAAGTACCTTAGAGTGATAACAAAAAAATGTCTCTGGTGACATCTAATGTTCCTCCTGCCTTTGTTCAGACGTCATGAGTACATCATTTAAGGGTACAGCAGTTCCGCCCAAACAGACAACCCCCCCATCCATTTCTGTTATCCCTTATTTTACAGAATGTCCTAAATTTGCCTTATAATTCTCCTGTCCCTTGGAAATTGGCAGGCTATTACTGTCAATCACTAATTGCAGACATTAGAGTTTCATACTTTTATTTTCTAGAAAAAGCAGTCTCGTATAACAGCTGCTTTGTGCTGTTAATGAAGTGCTTAATCAATCAAAGGTATGGGGACTGGAGCTTTTTTTTTCCTGTTGTTCCTTTTTAAGTAACTTTTAGCAAGATTTAAATATGTTCCCTGGTGTCTAACACTAGCACAAAGGACTGAAGCTTTGCCTAGTTGGCAAGTTACTGTGCGTGAATAGGCTGCAGGATGCGAGGCTTTCTCCCCATCTTTCTTAAATTTCTAAAGTGACTTAGGGTAATATTAACTGAGTGTTCCTAGTGTCTTGTGTTCGTACTTCTCAAATGTCCAGATATTTGATGCATATTTTTGTCTGTTCTCCATAACAGTTTTGATTTTCTGGCAAATCATTGAGCACTGACGTCACTAAATAATGACAGATATTTGAGTTTCAGACTTCATAGCCTTCAGAAAAATGCATGCTAAAGCGAAAGTTGTTATTCTGGAAACTTTCTAAGTTTATAATATTGGTAATATTTAATATCTGTCCCTATTTTTCAGCCTTTAAACCCCATTATTATAAGCTTTCCACCAGACTTCTTGGGCTAAAAGATATGCTTGTGTTCTCCCAGACATCTAAAGTCATTTGTGCTGCAAAGCTGTTGTTGCATCAACTTTTTATATACCTGCAGAGTAATGATAATGCTTCGCTGATGTCTACATTATGTGAGATAGTCAACAGCAGGTAGAGATGTGGAAACAGTCCAAATGTTCCTTCCAAGACTTGCCGAAATCATATGATAAGGTCCCAAGAAAGTTGATTTGGGGAGTTTTGCAGTGGTCCAAAGTTCCAGAACCATTGGTAGAATTAGTGCAGACTATATACAAGGACCAAATGTCTCAAGAACAATCAGTGGTCAGTTTCACAGTGGGAGTGAGTGTGCATCAGGGTACAGTTCTGAGCCCACTGATGTTCATACTAGTGATGGGCTACAGCAGCAAACAGATTACAAGACAGAGACCACCAGAGGTGCTGTATGCAGATGATGCGGCATTACAGGCACAGCAAGAACTTCAGCAAAGGACAGGGAAATTGAATGCAAAACTGTAGGCACGTGATGAAACTAAGTACAGATAACACCGTTGTAATTGCAGCAAATGGAGGAAATCACAAGAAGCTGAAAACTAAGATAGAAGGGAAAATAGTGGAACAGGAGCTTCAAGTATCTGGGAGAGGTACCTGAGGAAAAGGGAAGTCTGAATGAGGAGGTCAAAGCTAGAATCCTTGGGGCTGCAGCCAACTGGCATAGAGTGTCAGGGGTGTTGTACAACCGAAGAATGCGAAAGAAGATGAAGAGTAAGGAGTACCAAACCAGTACTACCGTATGGGACAGAACCCTGAGCAGTAAAGGCAAAGCAAGTGAGGAAGCTAGAGGTAATGCAGATGAAGTGCCTGAGATGGGTGGTAGGATCCACACTGTGGGACAGATGAAGAAATGAGGACATACGTGCAGAAGCCATAGTAGTTCCAATTCTAGACAGGATCAAAGAGAACAGATCACTGTTGTTTAGACAATCTGCTGAAGAATATTTGGGACAAGCAGGAAGAAGGCAAGAGGAACTTAGGGCATCCAGTAAAGAAATGGATGGATCATGTGAGAGAAGACCTGTGATGATCAGGCATGACTGTCTGAGAAGGTAGAACAATGGCACTAGATCAAAAAAGATGGAGACAGTTGACACAACATCCCGACCTCATGCAGAAAATTTGAATAAGTGGGTTGATGATTATGATGATTTAAAAGTATAACAGTCCCAGTACATGCTCAAAGTCACACATATACACAAGCACACACATACATACACACACACACATATACATATGCTCATCACCACTACTTGTCCACTAAACTCCCTTCTGTTACCTCTAACACAATCTCCTCATTGAAAGTAAAGGATGAACTTGAACTTTTGGCCGAGTTAATTAACACAGCCGGCCAAATTCACATTTCTGTTTCAAGCAATGGTGCTAGATGTTTTGAAATTTGATGTGGTGACAAGTAGAGTAAATGTGATATACATATATTTATAAAATCTGAATTCAGAAAGGTTGCCACCAGTCATATGCCCTTTTTACCACTGGCAGTAACCATTTCTGATTCAGCAACAGCTCTACATCAGTTATTTACCTTGAAGAGGTGCAGCACCATAATAGACTGTCTCTGTGCCCTAGTCCAAATGCTAATGAGGCATTCTGGGGAGTGGTCCATGCTAATTAGCCATGTGCTGTTCCCTAGAGATGCCTGAGGTAAGGTGTATGCGCAATGGAGTATTTAAAAGATACACTTAGCTGCATAAGTGAGTATATGTATAGCTGCTACTCATACCTTTCAACCTCTTAAAGCAAGAAATTTGAACAAAGCCACAAATAATGGGGGACAAAGGCCCAAAACTAGGAGCACTTTTTAAATATTGTTCTTACAAACTTAGAAAGTTGACAGACTAACAGGTTTTGCATTAGCATGAATTTTCAGATGGATATGAAGTCTGAAACTCAAATCCTCAGTCCTCAATGATTTGTCAGGAAACCACAATTTTATGAGAAGCAGGCCAAAAATATGAGGCAAAAATCTGGACAGTTGAGAGGTATGCTTCTATTGCAAGATGGCAGTAATGCAAGCTATGACTTCATCCTTGCCAGGTGTTTACTCTCTTCCCCAATGTTGTGTGATCATGAAGTTAATATATTAATGTAAAAGGAGTGTGGTGGTAAACTTCCTCACATCAGTAGAGCATGTGCCTCCTTTGCTAAAAAATGTTTTTTTGTTTTCCAGATTGTCACTCACAGATTTGAGTATGCATTTTGAGGAGTTTGACTTGTCCAGGTTAGTTGTAGGGAGTGTGAGATCAATAAATCGTAGTTGAATTGGTCCTTCCTAATTTAAGATTACTTCTGCTTCTAGCTGGGATTAGTAAGCCATAACTCAACAATGTTCATCGTCCATTTACTCTCTAGTCAACCAGCATAATATATGGATAAGGCAATAAACTGGAGTATCTGGACAAAAACACACAGAGACATGTGTATTCAATACAAAGTCCATGTGACCAATAATAGGAACTCATGAGCAAACATAGACTAGAGTTGAAAGACCAAAATGTTATTATTTACTATTTACTCTCTAGTCAACCAGCATAATATATGGATAAGGCAATAAACTGGAGTATCTGGACAAAAACACACAGAGACATGTGTATTCAATACAAAGTCCATGTGACCAATAATAGGAACTCATGAGCAAACATAGACTAGAGTTGAGAGACCAAAATGTTAACTGCAGTTGTTACCAGGTTATCCATGCATGCACTATATCGTCTGCATTAGGATGTATTGCTAACATTAAGCCAGCTTTTCAGCATGCGCATATAAGCAATAGAAATAATAAAGGATTTGATCTTGAAGGGGAACACAATAAAACATTAAAGCCATGGAGAGCTGGGGTCTATACTGAATAGTCGATTCTTACTCTGTTGACTATTCAGTAGAGCAAATACAGTACAATCTAAAACCACACAAATTATGAAATGACATTAACTGTACCCCCCCAAAAAAGTTTTTTTTTTTTGAAAGCAAGCCCCATTTCACCCCCAAAACACACCCATGTTACATATACAAACTATGGGATCATACAATAAATGGAGAGAAAGGCTTACCCACTTTTTGCAGTCTTGCACAACACATACACAGAGCAATGAGTTACAAGCACTGTAGGTGAATCAGACATACACACTTACACTGCTAAAATTAAATGGGATGCAGATGTTTACTTTTCTGCACACATGAATGTTGTACTTGGACATAATGCAGACAAAAAAGCATTATGTCAAACTGCAACATTCAAGTGTAACATTCAACGTAATGCAGGCAAAAAAACATTCGACCATCTGCATCTCGATCAAAGACATTAAGCAGAATTGTATACCGTTATTGTCTCCATTTCTTTCTGTCGTGTCAAACAAGAGTCTACATATTTTGTTTCCTGAAAGTATGCATTGATTCCTGATACATGCTTAGTAAATTATGCAGTTCATGTTTATGTCAATGGTATGAGCAGTTCAAAAACAATTTTTTTGCAGGTAAGCATTGTGTGATTTGCCGCACACAAACTGGATAAAAACAATGCAAATGTTTGATACAACACAGAATGCATTTCAGAAAAAAAACATGGATCTAGAATGCTCATGTTAAAGGAACAAGCTCCAATTTTAAAGGAAATGGAAAAATAGCACATACAAATTACAAAAAGACTGGTTCACTTGTGGCAGAACTCTAAGGAAAGGCAAGTTATGGTACTTTATTCTCTGAGGCAATGGACAAGGTTGCAAAATTAGGGACTTGTAGAAAGATGCAAGACCCATCAGAGAGGCTGGTTCATTGCAAGAGACATGCTTCATCTTAATAGAGAAGGAGCAGTGTTTTTTCTTTTGCTTGTGCTGAGTTGCTTAGGTACAACCCAATAATCATACTTTAAAACTAAGATGTAACTAGCTAGGGAGCAAGACAAATATAGAAGTTGGGCAGGCATTCATGCAATAGGCAGAAGGCAAAAAGAAGTGCTGAAAACAGCAAAAGGATGAGCAAGGTAGCTCAAAATATGGATAGATAGTTTTAAAACTAAAATGCAAGAATTGTGGGTAGGAAGATGGTGAATTGCAAACAGTAATGTAGGAAAGGAGGATGCATATTGCTGGCAGTGAGAAATATGGGCCAGTGACACGATGTAGTAGGACATGGAGATTGCTGGGTACAGTCCATTCAAGAATGACAGATAAGAGACAAATTGAGGTGAAGTAGCAGTCTTCATAAAGGAAGGCATCAGATGTGTGGTCAGTGAGGAGGGAAGATATGAGACTAAGAATGCGGTAAGAAACAAGGCAAGAAAGTAGCTTATTTCCTGTCCTGGCAATTAAGGTAGAAAAGGGGTGGCAGAACTTATAGACTGATGAAATCCATCATGCCCTATTCTTATCAAAAGAGGAAAATAAGGAACTGGTGAAGAGAATAAGACAGTGGAGTAGGAAGAAGAGGGTAGTACTTATGGGGGTATTTTAGACAGGTAGACTCTGAGCTTCAGAACAGATATGGAGCAAGGCATGACTGAAGTCTTGAAACAAGAAGGGATTCAGCCAGTTGGTACAATATTGTGCCAGATATCCCCTCTGGATAGGGTCCTAACCAGTGAAGAGGGTGTCAATGCTACCCAAGTTAAGGTACTTCTAGCATACAGTGGTCATTACACTATGCTGTTTAGCATGGACTACATTGTACTGAAGGAGGTGGTTATGGACGAGTTAGAAGACAGGCAGCAAATCAAGGGAGTAAGCAAGTTATGGGGATGGGTCAGCGATGGAATTCTCAAGTCTATTGATAATGGCATGACAAGAAGGCAAGAAGGCTAAAAACATGAGATGACCTAAGTGACTACATAAGAAACTGAGGCTAACAATTACAGCAAAATACAGTGTTTATATGAACTGCAAAACTAGGGTGGGGAGGTGGAAGAGGCATGGTACAAGGAGACTAACATGGAAACAACAGTACTGAATGAATACGATACTTCAGTCTTCAGAAAGGCAAGAAAGGAGAGAGTGTCATCTGGGTGGGAGGCAGCAGAGAATTGAGAGAACAATGGATGAACACCTTAATATAGAGGGGAGAGTTTCAAAGGGACTTGACTGCCCTTAGGGAGTCTATAGCACAAGGAATGGATGGATTACCTTTCAGAGTCCTCAAAAGTCAGTTCACTGTGTTGACAGACCCTTTGATGGGGATCTTCAAAAGATTTATGGCTACTGCAGAAGTGCCAGAGGAATAGAAGACAGCACTTATGCTAACTCTGTACAAGGGACAGGTATGGGGAAAATAGTGGGAATTACAGGCCTGCTAGCTTAGCAACAGTGGCCGAGAAAGTTGTGCAGGGAATCCAGAGGAGACTATAGCATTTTTGGAGGAAAATAATCTTCAGGACAGTAACTATACTGCTGTTATGGACAGATGGATTGCAAAAGGCTTAAGCAGTCAGTTGACGAGGTAAACTGTATTTGGGGGGGGGGGTGCTATTTGTTTATACCACTGAAAAAAGTGGATTGAGATGTTGAGATGTAGTGGCTGTCAATGGAGTGACAGGACATCTAAAATTGGCATCGACTAATCAGGACATTTGAAAAGAAGTCTGGGTGTGCACTGCCCATAACCTAGTGTTTAGATGAGGTAATATAGTCTCAAACTGAAGGAGGAGTTCTGTAAATAGTTCCATATCCATTTCAGTTGTTCTTACTGCTGTACGAGGGTTTAATCATAATAGAGGTATTGGCTGGGACTTGCACCCTTTTCTGTCTCATTCATCTCTCCTTAGAAGTTTATGTTCCTTCATTTCCATAGTGTTGGGTACATACAGGAGACCTGACTACTATATAGGTAGGGATGAGTGAAGGGGCAGTGGGGTAGGTGATATGGAATTATCCAGGAACAAATTAATTAGTTCATAACAGTAGCTTTTTAGGTCATCATGAATGAATATTAATCATTTCAAATAAAAACTTTGTCAAAGTTACGAGAGACCAGAATGTCACTAGCCTTGCATTTCACACTAAATCACTTGTATCAATGTTGACAATCAATGTTTTCAGTACTTTAAGATAATAGGATGTGTAGTGTAATCTCTATTTGTTTCATGCCACTCAGAGTGAATAGAGATATGACCCGGAAACTACTAGACGTACAGTGAACCTTCTAATTCATGTTTAATAACCGGGGGCTCTCAGCATTCCATTCTCCTTTAATTCCCCCTCTTTTCCTTCCTTGCTACGTTTTTGTATTTATTAATGTATAAAAAGGTAAGCAAGAAGCCCAATTCATTTCATCTATGAACTACGTGAATGTGATTAAATTCACGAAGAATATTACTGCACTAGGACATTTTGTTTCTGCTGCCTAACATTACAAATTGATATTTAGTGATGATAAAATCAGTATTCTACAAATGGAAATTGGAAAAAAGAAAATTCCTTTAAATATGTGGTGCCCTCCCAAGAATGGAAAGAGTAAGGGAGCATGACCTCCCATTTGTAATTATGTTTCTTAACGAAAGATAAGCTGCAGAGTGCCTTTTGAAATGTTGCATCTCAGAATCTAGGGGTGCACTAGGGCAACAGATAATAAAAATATCCGCTTTAATTCAGTACGCCAGTGCAGGCTTGTAAAAAGAGTCACTGGTGCCAGCATACACAGAAATCTTTTATGTGCTGCTTCTCATAAAGGATTCGTTTTTTGGTCTCTAGTTTCAAAAGATATTCGTAACCTACATATTGATTGTGCGTGTTAAGCATAACATGATGTCAGAATTTTAATTTAGTTATGGAGAAATAATCACTGTATGAAAATCAAGATATAAGAACAAGAATTAAATAGATAAGAGGAATTTTCATGAACTAAAATTCTCCAGTTCAAAAGTATAAAATGTATATTCCTTGAGGATAAATGAGGTTGTATATTTGATAAATTACTAACATTTCCCAGATTGCTTATACAGAAGCAAAATGTTTTATTACTTGGAAATGGAATTGCAGGTTTTGCAACACGAATGTTGCAATTATGGGCATATGTACACTGTGTAGGATGATAAACTTTCATCATACATCTGGTAATGAATATGAGGCAAGTTTTATTATTAAAGAAACACATGATCACATACATTGTAAAGGATCAGGGACAGGAAAACAAGCTGGCTATTATTAAGTGGAAATGCAGTATTACTGAGGAACAGCTATGGGAGTATAGTTTCAGCTGATGTATTTGCAGAAACTGGGAAAAACGGTTCTATGCTTATGGAGAGGAAAAACTGCAAGTTCATTTCCATTCCAAGTATGGTATAAAGTGACCATATTACACGCCTTTTATCTGAAACTAAAGTGAGTATTGCATTAACAATGCTTTTGGAAGTAATATGAATATGAGCATGTGTGTGCATCATATGTGTCAGTACATGCTAAAGTGCATATGTGCATATTCCTAAAACTTCATTAATTCAGGTTAAGAAATGACATAACTGGGTTAAAATTATGGTGCAGAACAACCCTTTCCAAAAAAGCAAAATTAAACATAAATGAAACACAGGGTAAAACATGGGCACCAGGATTCAGGATTCACAGACATGATCCACTATCCAGATGCATGACAAGTCTTGCCTGTCAAGACATGTCACCATTAGTGTGACTCTAATAGAATCAGAATCCTGCATGACATCAAGGAAGCTCAGGGAACTACAAAGCACACTGAGCATGCTTAGCACTTTGTACATTTTAGCAGCCTACCAAGTCCTACACAGATGTGAACCACCTGCCTAAGAGCAGCAGTACAACACAGCAAACATTTCATCCTGCTTAAAGTACAAATTTCTAACCTGTTTCTGTCTTTAGGGAGATAAGGTAACATTTTTAGCCTGTGGGTGATGAATGATTTAGGTTAACAGTAAGTGGTGGGAGGAGATATTTTTAAATGTGCATTGTGTTGCACTGGGGATATTAGTGATTACAAACAGGAGTGGTTTGAATTATTTCAAATACTTAAGCAGAGTGACAGTCCATGTGTGTGTGAATGCACGTGTATGTGTATTTATTTATATTTTATAAAATAAATGAATGAATAAGCAAGGATATTTGAAACTATACTACCTGCAGATATGTACCACATTGATATTGTGGGTAATGGACTCTCCATGCAGTGACTTGATATTTACTATGCAGTTCCTTCCTTAGTGTTTATATTACTTGCTTTTTACCTTTTAGGACATTCTTACATTGACATTCTTACATTATTGTTGCAAGTTTAGTACTTTAAAGATCTTCTCCTGTGTGTATGGCTGCCATATGTATCTAACATTGCCCCATTACTTTTTATGACATATATGGCACCTTTGAAGTGGGCCCTGCCAGGCAAAGGGTAGCCCTATTACTGCTATTTAGATGATAGCTTCATTTGCCTCTCTTTTTCTCAGGATAATTTGTCAGATTTTACAATATTGGGGAACTGCTAGGATTTCACTCTTTGGATGAGCAATGATCAACTGAAGCAAAGTCCAGCAAAGCAGAGGCAATGCTGGTGCTTACCATTTTCCAGCCATTTCTGGCATTTTATTTGATGACATTTATACATTATAGGAATAACTGGTTAGAGTATGTAAGAAAAATGAAAGATCTGGGTGTAGGACTTAATGTAATTAAGTGTCAGTGTCTATCAGGACATCACACATATACTGGAAGAATATCGCCAGGATTAAACATCTCATTCAGTCTTTGGACCTGGCAACAATCATTTCATACAGTAGAAGCATCATGCCTACAGTACTGCAAATCTCTGTACTGAGGTTATCGGATACAAGGCAAAATTGATTGCAGTGTGCCCAAAATTCACACCAAAATATTTGAGTTGATTGTGTTAGTTTTATCATATTACTTCACTGTTATGAGAGGTGGGGTAGCTCCTTGTGTTTACATAATTCCCTTTTAAGATACTTCTTTTTACTTAATGAATTATACTCACCTGAGTTCCATATATTTAAAAGATGGCTTGGCGTTAAACAGCATATCAGACCCATTCAGATCATAGATGAAGGGTTTCTATTTCTTAGAATTATCTGGTTGCAATCCTCAGACAGATGGACTTGTATACCATTTCCCTGTCCCACATCTGCTCTGATACATGAAAACAGGAGGTTTATTACATACTGTCTATTTAGAAAGACATTTTTCAATCCCAAGAGGAGTTACAAGGTTTCTTTTATTAATCATATGTTAAATATTTTTTACTGGACTTGATTTTAAGAGGCAGTCTAATGTTTTTTTTTTTTTTTATTGTTCGTCTGTTCTTATTTAAATGTAAAGTGCTCTATTTTTAAATACTTCGATGAAATAAACATATGAAATTAAATTAAGTTGCATTTCCACTGTACCTTATATGCAATTCTTTTTTTTTTCTTATGTTTCATTAGGCTTTACCAATAGGGCAAGAAAACACATAAAATGGTATTTCTAGCCATTCTATTAATATGATTATACAATCATGTCTGCCTTCATAAACTTTTCCTGCCTGAATATTCTATTGCCCAAGTTTCACCATAAAGGCAATATACGGTCAAGAAACAATACACCACAAGTCAGTTAGCACAGAAGATTAAAGAGTCTGACCCAGCACAAAGGATTGTGTGGTCCAGTAACAATATGGAGAAAGGTTATGACCCATTACAGACATCATCCCATATAGTCCTGTGCCTGATTCTCTCGGCCTCCATTTTGCTGACCAATGACTCAATGTAATTTAATGAACTAAACTGTGCTTCTTGGGTCAGCTCCTAAAAATGGTCTGTGTGGATCAATATTCTACTCCAGTTAAGCAATACAAAAAAAAGTAAACAAATTAATCCATTTAATTGCATTTATTCAGCTCTCAAATCATCACATATGAAAAGATGTTGATTCTGTTTCACAATGATTGTGTTTTATCCTCTCTGAAAAACATGGATGTGTGATGCAGGCATTACTAATATACAAAAAATCTGTTTCAGTATGTGTTCCCTATAATGCAAAGTGCAGTATATTTTTAAGTATCTCATTAAGCTACAGTGCATGCAGGATATTATGTGATGCTCTCTTGCTTCTGCAGTTTGTGCCAGCTAAAGTGATTCACTGCTCACACGCTGTCTCTGAGTCCAGGATATTTCTCTTTTTCCATGTAAAAGTTACACATCTATAAGGTTAATACAGTAACACAGCATTCATTACAGCTTTGGATTTTCAGGAAATTTGGCCAATTGCTAGTCTTGACTTTTAGTCACCATTGTCAGTTTTGATTTCAGTCCTTAGGTGATCTGGTTTTAAAAACTGAAACAATAACGCAATGGAGTTCAGCTAGGCCAATAAGGCAATTTTGCTTGAAAATAGGCATACCCTAAAATAATAAGCTCATAAAATGTTGAAATAAAACCCACTAATTAATGTAACAACAATTCTGTTGCCAGTATACACCTCTGCTAGGCAGAAGCCACCATTAAATGCCAAAAGAAGAAAACTGAAAAAGAAGAGACATGAAGATCCCTCAACAGACTGGAAAACAAAAAGACCAAAAATGTAGCAGAAGAGGGATTATCAAACATCAGTCTTGTCCATAAAACTTATTTTTTTGCAGGGAGGAAAGACTCCCACAGACCCTGAACTTATATGTACAAATTCCAGGACCATCATACCATAGGGAAACAAGAGAATATTCTAGCAAATGGCCATTTCTGACTCAGTACATCCTAGTCCATTTTCTTTCTTTTTTTTTTTTTTGGCAAGTCTCCATTTTGGATACTGAGAAATGACACTGAAGATAGTGAGAGCTACAATACAGTTACAGAGCTGAAATATGTAAAATTCAAACAAAAGAGCTAATGATTACTTGAATGCAGTTGATAATCCCAGACTCTTCATATTTTCCACCTTTTCATTTTGACTGTAGCTGCTGAATCAGTCATTATGGTTTCCATCTTTCCATTCAGTCCATCATGTTCTTTAGTACTATAAGCTCTTTGGCAGGTAATTGGAAGCCATTAGTGAAGAAGTTCAGATTATAGCATTGTTTCAGATATAGCTAAAAGATAGAAAGTACAGTACAAGTTGCAACTCTTCTGGATGTAGATGATTTTTGCTTTTGGGTCATGGGATTTATAATGTTAGCCAGAAAGGACCACATTGTGAAATGGGCAGACTAGTGTTTGCAGGAAGAGTTGTAAGTGTGATTACCAAGATCACATTTCCATGTCTTATTCTTTACCCATGTCTGCTGTTTGGCACATACTGGTAGCCTGGAATGTGAAAACGTATGGGTGTTGAGTTACCTTTCATCTAAGAGTATACAATGTTGAGACTGTCAGAGAGGTGTAAGGTGATAGGAATGTGTTAAGACATTCAAGCTCATTTTTAATGCTGCCAGAATTAAGAATGCAGCACTTTAATTGCAATGGTGAGACTATTTCTGGTTTAACTTCAATGTTTCCTTGTAAAAGCAACAAGAATAACACGGAGGAAAGCTCAAACAGGAGCTTTGGCCAGGGGACAGAGGACTTTGCTTCATTTTTTGGTGTGGGCTGGGGAAGGTTGTTTTATAGAGACTGATGTAATGCGATGGCACATAATGAACTGATAATGCAGTTTGAGCAGTTTCTGGGATAGTTTGTGGGACTGAAACTCAGTAGTGCATGCCACTCATCATTAAAACAATAATTTATAAGTGTAGTCATTGATTCATTTCTTGTTTTAGCAATAAATACAGAGAACAAACTAATAATGAATAGTGCATACATGACTGAATCTATAAGAATGTAGAGTGGGATGAATGCAGGTGTGTGTGGGCAGTGTGCCTTGATGTGAAACAGTTATTAAAATGTAGCATTAGGAGATGTGGCTGTGTAGTGATACATCTGAGAAGATAGAGATGAAATCTTCTAGGGGAGGAGGAAGTGAGAATTTGTCACTGTATAGTTTGGTGTTAAGTAGAATATTTAGTGGTAAACGTGTAGAAGAGCTGGCGGGCACAAGTGCTTATAAACATAACACTATCATGGGTATGGGGTCAGGAGGGGATTGAAGTGGACAGTAAAGTAGGTATGTAGTAGCCACTCTATATGTGTATATGCACTGTTGCCAAGGAGAGGACTGAGGAATGTGTAACAATTAGGAATATATATGACACTTTGATTTAAATATTTTATCGCTTAAACAAATATGCACATCCTGCTTCCCGGTAGTACTGGCATGTGGGAGAGAAAAAGGGAAATGCCAGATATCATGGGTGCAATCTGTGACTTCTTGAGTGAGTAGAATAAGCTGAATGAGGCTGTGATGTGGGATACCTGCACTATGTTTTAGGAAACCAACAACAACACTTTGGATAAAGCTGTTAGCTGAAAGGAGTGGCAGCTGCCTTTGGCTTCTTTACTTCACTGGAATGTAAGTGTGCATTGCCAGATCCATTTACACCTGTAGTATTGATGAGGAGTTTACAAGGTCAAAAACATCAAGGACTACCTGAAGAAGGGGAATGTCTGCTAACCTGTAGCATGGAACAGTTAAGTTATTTAAAGGAGACACAATAAACAAGACATCAATGGCCAACTTCTGTGGTCCATCTATACCATGCTATAGATATAACTGCATAAGGGGGATCTGGAGAGATATAAACATTATGGGAAAGGTTTTACAGGAAGAAGATTTATGATTCATGGATATTTTATGATTTTGATGTGAAGATGGAATGCTGTGATTGTCATATGGAGGAAAGACTGGAACCGTAGTTTCAAACCCACCTTCCTAGAACCAAAATGTGAATGTTATCCTAATATACATATGACATAAAAACCCAATTAACTAATCTTTACCCTTGTCACCCCCACACAACCCACTCAACATTAAATTAGTTGGCACACATCAACTACATAAGACTCACCATACCCTCTCCTCCCACCCTGTCCTACATAATGTCTGTATACACTCTGTCCTTCTCTTTGCATTTCATCTTCTATCACCTCCTCTCTCTCTGTACTCAACCTCACAATTGCAGCCTTCTATAAATTGAAAGAAAAACAGATAAAATAATGGAAGTGTCTAAAACAGATGAGATGCAAGATGCAATAACTGAAATTTGAGAGGTAATTAGACACTATTGTGAGAATTTAAAGAGGCGATGTGAAAGTGAAAAATTAAATTTTTCTATGCAATTAAAAGCTGACAAGTTATTCAAGAATGCATATTAAAGAAATATATGGACAAAAATAAAGGAATAAAGAAGAAATTCATTTGATTATCACTGTTTGACATCTAAAAAAGGGAAAGTAAAACAAGCAATTAAAAAGTGGGTAATGACAAGATAACAAAAGGAAGATATCTTAGTTTGGAAAGAAATAAATATAGAAAATTAATACATGAGAAAAAGTAAAGTTGTTTCCAATCTAACAGGCAAGAACTACTGGATGCGATACATTCTAAATAAAACTGGGTGTGTTGGTACCTAGCTGCAAAAGGAAAAGGAAGAAATACTGGAGAGGAATATACGAGTAACGCAAAGCAGTTCCAATTTGATAAACATTTGAAGGTAAAGATTCGAAAGGAAGTAGTCACAGTGAAATAATTTTAGCTTGCCACGAGATGTGCAAAATGTTTACCCCCAAAAAGATGAGAAGAGCAATTAAAAATAAAAATGAAAACCAATGATTGTTCCTGAAAAAAAACTTCAAATGGTATGGCTGATGAAATATATAAACTGACAGTAGAGGAATGGATGGAAGTCGTACTTTGACTTTTTGCTCAAGGCATATAGAATTGCAAATTCCCCAATGCTATGAATAAAGGCTTAATAATTCCAGTTCATAATGTAGGAGGTAATCCAGTCACAATATCTATACACCCATTATGCTAGTAGATGTCTCTTAAAAGATCTTTTTTCCTTATTATTACAGGAACTAAAACAATGTGATACTGGAGCAGGACAGGCAGATTTACAACACGCCTACTTACAGGCTAAAGTTTCTTTAGGGCCTTTTTGTACTTTGCAACATTTACTTAAAAAGTATTTAGAATTAAGGAATCTAAAATGATGTGCCCTCTTTGTAGAGCTAAACTATGCTGTTAACAATTCAGATACTACCCTGAAATGGCCAACATCTGTGAAAAATGAATTTCAGAGTAAGGTAACTGATAGCATTAAGGCTTAAGCTTGCAACAAGCAAGCAAATATTAAAGTAGCATTTATTTGTATTTATATACTTATTCCACAAATACATGAATAAAGACCTGGATCACAGTAGCAGGGGCTGTTTTAACACTAATTCTATTATGAAAAGATTCCACCATCTAAATAATCTATTGCACTGGGTAAATTCTGGAACCAGACCTAAGGAAAGCAAAGAAATAAGGCAAATATTAACATACCTATGACAAATATTTCTGAAAATACTTTAAACAGTGCTCATGCTACCCCTCCTGCTCTAGATGACCACTGGACACTAGAAACACTAAAAAATGTCTTCAAACCATTCTTACCATGAATATTCGTGATGATACAAATGATGTAATATTGTATGATTTACAGGAGAGAGACTGATCCTCAGTTTATCTGCAAATAATCCTGCAGTAGCTCTAACAATATTTATTGATCTCCTACTGTTAATTCAAGATAGACTTTTAGGCAGAGATGAATATCTGAGCAAAGGTCACAATGGGTTATATTTGAACTTAAGCAAACAATCAGGGATGAAGATCAGGCTTGGTCCAGGTGAAAAGCTAAACCATCCGATCAAGTTAAACTTAATGATATAAAAATTGCTACAAACTGCAATAGCAGCTTTCATTAAGCACAGTTAGAAGCAACAACTATTAAATAAATACACAAATAAATCAACACAGGCTTTTTCCTAAAGGGCACAATAAAACGTTTTGCATATTGAGCAATTTTAATGATTATAGGGGTCAAAGGTCTTCCCCACCTAGACTGTCCACCCTTTTAAAAATCAGCAGCAGAAAATCAATTGAAAACTTCCAGGGCAATTTACATTACAGCTACAATTCACGCTTTCACTGCTTTCATAATAGGCAGCTTGGAAGATGACCAATTTGTTCTAGTAAGATCACTCAATCATTCTAACAACCCAAGATTCTGAAACGTATTTGTATAATATTCCTCTCTAAGGTATCAAATCACATCTCATTTAATGATTACAGGCTTATAGCAAATATTTGTCCACTGTCAGAAGTCCTTAAAAACCTGATATCTGATAAAAACCTGATATCTGATCAAATTATGGACTACATTACCAAAGATGACATACTTACTGACTATGAGAATGACTATAAACCCAAATACTATCACTGCTGCTTTACACATACGAACTGACCACATTTGTCATACGATGCAAAAACCTGAACTGGTGGGAGCAATATTTTTAGACCATAAATGCACATTTTAAAATGTTAATCAAATTTGCTTATGAACAAGCTTAACGACTTTGCTTTGGCCTTGAAATAGTACAGGGATTTGACATCTAACCATCTCATATAAGGTTTACAGTTCACATAATTGATAAGAGCTCACACCTTGGCACTACTTCATAAGGTGCACCACAGAGAACTGTACCTTGGAAGATTTTTTTCTTCTCACTTTTTATTATGACCTACCATTATATCTCCCCAATCTAGGTTGTGCACTGCAGGGTGATGGCTTAATAGTACGGCAAGCCTATAAAATCATAAGCAACTTAACTCAAATCAATAAAATGATTTCTCTCTCAATTTAATTTCTCCAAGCCTTTTGTGTTTCTAATATAATGACAGGAATGGACCCCATTTCTAAGTCAGGGTATGATTAAAGTTCATGAAATTAGTATTGTTTAAATCTGATGTTAGCCAAAAATGTTCTTTAAGCACCCACAAGGTGCCCGGAACTGACTCCTTCATACAGAGTTACATGTACCGGCAGCATATCTAAATATGACTGTAAATTCTTTTTTATAAATCCCATTGCTGCTACTACTACTACTGGAACTATCTGGGTGTCTTCTTTCTTTCACATCACCCTCATTTCTGCCCACAAATCCTCATATTTTATGACTTTGTGTCTCTCTGTAAATACAATTTCAATAATCAATGGTACTTTTTCCTTCTGTTCATTGACTACTATATATGTTTTTCACGCATCTGTTTTCTGAACTGTTAGTAATGGGTGATCCCATGTGATATAAATGTCATCATTCTCTATAATGCTTCATCACTCATGTTCCAGTGTTTTACAAACTGCTAAAGTCCCACCTTACCAAGAGATACAAGTGCAACTGTCCTAGGAATCCCAGTTAGCCACAACTGCAAGCATCCTACTCTATATGTATACACCTCTTTATGACAATTAAAACATTTGTAATTTGGTTGTGACTCAGGAATGCATTCCATGACAGCTATAATTTTGAAAAGCTGTAAATATTTTTATTAGGATTTCTAATGGGGATACTTGTCTTCATCATCATCATCATCATTTCTCATTTTGTTCTCTCAATTAATGCATTTCTTATTGTTCAAATTTACTAACAAATTTATTATAATGCAAAAGGAGAGACATCTTGCAAAAAACACTAGTAACCAAATAAATACAAGATCTACACACAGTCCAACACCAGGATCTGAACTGTAATTAAAAGGAGGAAGCCAATCCTTAGTAAAATCATGCAACTTTAATGCTCAAGTTTAGCTCTTTTGTCTAAATAAGTAGAATGGACTTAATCAGAACTTCCATAAAAGCAAACCAACCACTTATATACTTTCTTAAAAAATCATATGACAAATGTACACCAGTGAGTACATTTCTTTACAATGTGGCATAAATCAAGTATTAAAAACTAACTGCAGAATTTTCATCTTGTATCAAGATAAATAAACCACATAAATATTCTGATGCAAAAACTTATAAAATCATTATAATTGCATTACAGTGCTATAACTCAGCAGTACGTAGTTTAAGGGTGCATACTTGCATTTAATCTAATTTGCTATAAAAGTTCCATGTACTCAATTCTGAGCTCCCATGGCACACCTTTTGATCAGTTTGCTTTTAATGGAAGTTCTGATGAAGTCCATTCTACTTATTTGGATGAAAGCACTGTACTTCAGTATTAAAGTTATACATTTTTACTAAGAATTTTTTCCTGCTTTTAATTACTCTCCAGATCCTGGTGTTGGACTGTGTGTAGATTTCACACTTATTTGGTAACCAATTTATTATCATATTTGTAGTTGTTTATGGTAAATTAAAAGCAGTGATATTAACTACGCATTTATCATGTTCACATCTGTGTTTTTCTAAAAGGACTAGTTCAATTACTTGGTTAACAAAGGGAATAAATAAATGCATATTTATATAAATAAAAAAGGCTATAGAAAATTTGGTGGAAAAGGAATTTAAGTTTATGTCAACAAATCAAAGAATGGCAGTCAAAATACTTGGAAAGTGTTACATTATGAAAAAATATAGTAAGAAGTAAAATATGTCTGCCAGTTATTTATAATATTGTTTAGGAAGTCTGTGTGGAAAGAGACTAGAAAAAATATTAGGAGAAGTAAATATTACATTTTAATCTAATTCAAGGCTAGACCATTATATCTACCATCCTGAGACACACATTTGAAATATACATGATTTATTTTCTGGAGAAAAGGTACATAAATTCTGAAAACTTTAAGTTTTTCATTTGTGAGAAATTCCATGAGGAAAATGTATGTCACGTGCTGTTAGAATGTGAGTGATCCAGGAAATCAGGGTCACCTTGTTTAGCAGGATTATTGGTTCTGAATGGCATGATATCTTCAACAAGATAAGGACGAATTGTACAGAAATATGGTTTGTAAAATAGATAATTTGAAATAACAGAATTTACTTTATTATTAAGCAAAATAGAAAAAAATCATGGATTGATAGCAGTAGAGAATATCTACAAATAAGCAGAATTAAAAGCAAGCCAACTGGTAGAGTTAAATATTTTAAGTTTAATATATGGTTAATAGCATTTAAAATTAAATTTAAAATTAAGATTTTTGGTTTGTATTTAGATTACAATAGCTGGGATGTTGGCATAACAAAAATGACTGTCTGTGAAACTTATTTTCTAAATACTGTCATAGAGTCACTGTACACGTCTGTGGTACTGATGCACCAGGTAAATATCTAGATACAAATAACAGCTGGTACAGAACATACAGAACATGTATAGCTAGTCCTCTGTATAGCAGATAAACCAGTACACAATGTATGAAGCTATTGAATATTTAGCTGTAACAAGGGGGCTCCACCCTCATGATTAAGCCACACCAACCATGGGTAAATCTTCAATATACCACACCCACGTCGTCTGTTATTGCTATAATGAGGAAAAGTATGCAGTGGGCAATCATAATTTTAATGAATATGTTTCAGTCTTGCCCGTAATATGCAACAGTTAGAGCAGGTGGACATACATAATGGTGAAGGTAGCTAGGGTGGCCTTCAATCGCATCATCAAGCAACCTGAAGGCAAAGTTATTGGGCTGCTGATCATGACCAAGGGGAATAACAGTAACATCTACAGGCAGGGCATCCATAATGTAGGATGCACCAGAAATTCCCATCTACAATTGTGAAATCATTACAATATGTGCATATATGTTATTGTGGCCAACTATAACATAGCCGTCATGCACAGAACATCTATTTATATACACATTACCCACAATGATAGTGTCTAAGGCATCACTTGTACTCCTAGAGCACCCTTCTATGTTTTACCCTATCCTCTTATGCTGCAAATAGAATACATATGTCAGTGGTATTTAAACTAATTTGGAGGGTGAAACACATTCATCAATGTTAAAAGTATGCAGGGCTGATTCAGAAGGTTTCCTCTATGACTTAATTAGCCCCACTGGCACTCCAGTAGGTGTTGGGACAAGTCCAGTTATCTGTGCCGAGACTGCTCTGTACTTTTGCAGATACCTGTGTCAAACGTTAGTGCATGAACAATTTATTCTAAATTTCTGGCATGCAATTGTCCATCTAGCAAATAGTTACTGTCATTCTCATATGCCAAAAATGGAAAGATATGGCCAGCAAACAGCCTGGTGTCCCCCATCCCCACTTGAGTGCTGTAGGGCATTTACATCACTGCTGCTGCTGCTGTCTTATAATGGCATAGTAGAATGTAGAAACATGATTGTGTACCCTGATTGGACAAACAGCTGTCAATCATGCACCTTGTATCAACAGGTCCTACCTCTGTATCCTAATTTTCAGACATCAGTCACATCAGCTATGCACATCATGTGGTTCAATTTTATTATTCAAATGCTGTGCAACACACAGTGGACTTCACATTGTGTTTTCTACAGAGCATTTACTATGTGATTTGTAGCATGTGTGATTCATAATTTCAGAAGGCATTACACTAACTGCGTATATACACAAAGCATATTTAAATGCTGTCATCATATTGGTCCATAAATGACAGGCTCTGGTGTGCAGCTGCTGAGATTTGTTATTGTATTTCATTTAGCCCTGAGCAGCTACAGAAGCCACAAATATTTATACTGTCTTCAAATTTGATTTAATGCTGGTAAAATGACAAACCAAATCAGATTACATTCAAAATAGACACTAATTTTGTTCAACTGGAGGAAGACCTGAAATAAATATTATAACTGAAGTGGAACATGTAAATTTAAGAAAAACAGTCTTGAAGTCAAACTCAGTTAAAGCAGCTTACCACATCAAATCACATTTCAGAAATGTAAAACTGAGCTTTTCCACGTCTAGCCAAGCTTCACATTCTGAGTTAATAATATAGCAGCTGTACTGTTTGGTAAATTTTGATGCAAGTTAGCCTTGTGACATACATTCTGACAAACGTTTTTTAACCTTAGGCTATTAAACTGGATATTGTAAATAATGTTGACATCCCTGCCTAATGGAGTTTGTGACAAACTTGAAATCAAATGAAAAATAAATGTGCAGATAGACTGTAATTGTTTCCAATCAATTTCTTAAGAAACATTAACTCTTTCATTTTCAGATAATGCGACAATCAGAGCAAATTACAGAAATGAGAAATATGCTCATCTCGATGTAAAGTCTGAACTTATTACTTAATGCAAAAAAATATTTTGCCCTGAGTTCATTGCTACATTACAATTCCTCTTAGTTTTGTTAGGTAGCCAAAGAGACTTTTTCTGTTTGATTTACTTAAATATTTAAACCTGAGTAGCTCTCAAGGATGATACAGTATTGTTGCCTGAATCAAATAAATATACATTGTAAAAAAACAAACAGCTAAGCCAGCATCACTGTACAGAGGGACAAAGCCAAATCTGAGACACAGACACCCCAGTTCAGTTAGAGGCTGAGATGTCTGTTGTACTGGCAAGGTGAAGATAAAATGCATTCCTAGTTTGACAACTATGTCTCTAATGGACACATGTAACCTGTAGATAGTTCATCTCCCAGGCCCATGCTTACACTTAGGAAGGGTACCAAAACTTGTGAGAGATTTGGGATGCATGGCTAGGCTTAAAAACGCCCTTGTGGTCATTAGCCTAGAAAACACCTATGAACCTATTCTGGAAGGTGAGGAGGGAAGGAGGGATGCATGCACAAGACATACAATACAGTTAGATTTCCCAGGTGGAATCCATGGAAACAAGTGTGAAGTGACTCCTGAGGTGAGCAGAGCAGATTACCAGTGTCAGCACTTTGCAGAAGTGAGAGGCAGTTCAGCACAATAGATAAGATGTATATTAAGAGGTGGGAAGAAAATTAGGCTAAAAACACTTCTTGTAGTAGCATGCCATGGTCCTGGTGCAGCTTTATCTCCTTGATGGTCTCGTTCCTTATCTGACGAAGTCTGCATGAGGCCACGGGGGTTCAGCAGATGTAGTGAATGAAGACAGGCACTGGGATCCACTGATGGTCAGCTGTGGGAGGAAAAACAATGCAAAAATAACTAACTAAATATATAAATAAATAAAATCAGGCAGATTGGGTTGAAATGTTAAATGGCCTATTCACATTACATCCAAGGTGTAAAACAGCTTACATTGCCATGGAATGCAATGAGTACAAATCCAATATGAAGTAAATGGATAATGCAGAGATTAGAAAACAAAAAGTGCAAGGTGGTGTTTTTGTATGACACAAAACCAAAAATAAGGCAGGAAGGAAATTTTAAGGCAAGAAGTATTCCCAATGTTTATGTTGACTATAAAACTGGAGACTGGAGGAAATGCATCATGGTAATATTCCATACATCCCTCCAGCTGGGTACCTAGGCTGTTTCCAGCAGTATGAACAGTCACTGGATTATATGACAGCGAATTATTAACAGGCATTCCTGGCTGTTTGGCAATGTGTACAGTCTTAGCACAGGCAACCCAGAGTTTATCAAAACATTTCCTAGGGAACAGGAACCATTAACAATAGGGATAGAGTATGCTATACTAATGGGAGATTTCAATTTAGTTCTAGAAGAAAAATTAAACAGGTTGTATGGCAGAAAAGAGCAGCATCTGAAAACCCAGAAGATGGTAGCCAATTAGCTAGGTAAAATGGAATAAGCTGATATTTTGAGAATGAAACATGGACAGGAAATGAAGGTAATATTGTCTAAGGACCCTCTGAACAGGGAAGCAAAATTGATTTAGTTATGATGCCCAAAGTAAATAAAAGATTTCTTTGAATGGAATGGGACCACTTAGGAGACATTATAAATGTTTTGGTGGGGAGGCTGCAGAATGTGAAGAGTAAATGGACAGAGATGACTGATGAGGATGGATGGCCATTAGCTTAATACAGGAAAAGGAGGAAGAACTAAGGGAGGTACAAAAAAAGTATGCAATATGGGGCCATCAAAGCTGAAAAAATGGATAAAAGGTAAGAAAGACTCAAAACTGAAATTATTTTTGGCTACCTCACTGGCAGAAGCAGAATTAATGAGGAAGAGACATATTTGATCATTTAAAAGGAAGTAGGACCATGACGGACAGCAAGGCTGCTCATGTAGGGGAAAGAAAGGGGTGTGGTTATTTAACTGAAAGGATCAAATGGGCAAGTGATACGGAAGGACATAAATATTAGGGAAGCCTTTAGGAATTACTATAGTAGACTGTGTATTAAAAACCAAAATGGTGAAATCAGGGTTAGATCTTACAGCAGAGAAAAGAGTGAGAGATGAGTAACAGGAAGACTTGGATAGAGCTATAGAGGAAAGGCGGGTGGATAATGCCATTCAGGGACCCAAGTCAAACAAGGCCACAAATTTAAATAGGTTACCAGCAGAATTCCATAAATGGGGAGCAGAGCTGTGGTGGGTAAACCAACTCATCTGTTACTGGCTATGACAGAAGGGAGGGATGCTGCTGAAAGGTACTCGAGCAACAATAACAGTGATGTCTAAGAATGCAAAATGCTCTTGGAAGTGGGTGATTTTAGAGCAGTTTTCCTTATTAATATAGACCTTAAATTTTGACAAAAATGTTGGTGGAGAGAGATTAGTGGATGTTCCCTTCACTAATCAGTCCAGGGCAAAATGCAGATCAGTGGCCTTTTTAGGTAAGTATTGAATCAGAAGTCAGCATTGTCTTACTTGATATCAGGACCACTTTTGACAAAGTGTCCTGGAGTTTCCTATTTGAATGCCAAGAAAAAAGTGTTTTTTGGAAGAGTTTTTTTTCTTTTACAAAGTATATGACTGTTACATACTTGCCCTTCGTTTAGGGTATCAGTAAATGGATGCTTATTAGACCAAGATTATATAGAGTGGGAGCTCTACAGAAGGCTGTCCATAGCCTCCAGCGATTTTTATTTTAATGATGGCAGAATTAACTCCTAGGATCAGAGAGTTTGTAAAACAGAAGCATGAGGAGAGTGAATGGGCTGCTTCTTAATGTTCACCGAGGACTGCCCATTACTGCATATTAACAATGAGAGGGTAGTGAAAGGAGGACTGTAGATACGTACCGAAAATGGGCAACTGCTCAGGCTACATAATGAAGACAAGTCAGTGTTAGGCTTGGGAGGAGAGCAAGACAACTGAGGAGACAACAGTGATGGACGTGTAACACCCAAACACCTGGGTCCCTTTGTAGGGAACAGTACAGAAGATGACTAAGGAATGGAGTAAGAAGGAACTCAAGAAAGATACAGCAAGTTTGAGTTACAAAGAGATGTGACATAAGAAAGAGGCAGACCCTCATGCTTTTTCCTGCCAGTTCTAAGCTCTGGTGTTGTACCCATATAGCTTAGCCTACTGCAACAGTGATCTAATGATGAACATCGTACAGTTGTGTAAGAAAACTCACACTATCAGTAGCCACTACCTTCCTCCATCCTCCCTGTTATATGTTGAGATTTTGTTTACCACGGTGAAAACACTTATTTTTACATACATACATACCACGGTCCTGTTTCAGGGCTCTAGCCTCCCTTCTTCAGTTGGCATAAAAGCTCTAACGGGTTTGTAACCCAGACAACTGATTTTATCCCCTCCCAACTTCAGCTGTCAATGGTCAAGATATATGGATAGTGCCATTAGGCTTTGGGAAAGTTGAATAGCTGTAATCTTTGATGTAGGATATAACCTGCATAGCAACTGCAGCAGTGAACTAATGATGAACATCAAGGTAGTTATACTCTTGTGTCTTCATCAGTTCCAGCTATGATATAAAAGATCACATCTAAGACCAGAATCTTCCAGCCTAAGCATAATATGTCACATTTATTCTATTAGTTCCCTTTTCGAGTCAGTCCAGTTCTGTTATATTTCATGCCATGCAATCCTCAATCCTCCTCCCATCTTAGTTTGCCTTTCTATTTGTATTTCACAACATTATACCAGTCATGTTTTCTCTCATATTCAAAGTCCTTCAAGTATTTACCAGTGTTTCAGCAGCATGTCTGCCTTATAAAATAATCTTATTATAATGTTCAGTTTAAGTATAGTCCTTCTTGTCCAAGTGCCTCTTCTGTTTCTGTTCTTCTAAACTGACTCATGATTTTGAAAATTCATCTGCAGCAATAGTGCTGTCCACTCATGATAAACTAGAAAATAAAATTAATTCCTCCACAGAATGTTTAATCATTGCATTAATTGCCCCAAAATCCTTTCCTGAACACAAATAGCTGTGCATCCATGCATAAACCTTCCTTCACAGAAGCTTGACTGGTCACTGTACAGTTTGGTAAGAAAAATACCTATTTAGAGATCATGATGCTTTGAGCTGTTTTATAAATAAATAAATCACATTGTATTCTTCCTGATGATCCCTTCAGATGTTTTTCATCCCACAGAAACTGGCCAAGTTATTTTTTATTATCTTCTGATGCTTTCATTTTAATTCCAGGTCAGTATTAATATAACTACTTTATGTATTCGGCATGCATCCTGTTCTCTGACATTATTTCCAATAGGCATTACGGGTCTTTCAGTAGACCAGTTATTAAACCTAACCTCTGCATTTACTTTCTTCTCCAGTTAATAACACTCATTTTTTTCTGTAACTAGCACTTATCAAGAAGACTATACAAAAATGATGAGCTTTTCACAATTTAATCACCGATGTCAAACTAAAGTTTTGCATGAACCACTTTTCTGTTTTGAAAAAGTACAGTTTTGTACCTACCATAAATGTAGATGTTCGAGGATTCCATTGCTGCAGTCCTGACTATTGGGTATAGTCCGCGTCCCAGTCGGCCCGAATACCAGAGTATAAGGCTGACGTCGGTCAGAGGCGCGTGGGCTGGCGTCAGTGCGTCAGGGTACTAAGGCGCATGACCGACGTCATATCCTCAGTCTTTTCTTGCCCCAGATGTCAGAAGACCCTAAAAAGACAAGTCCCAAAAAACCTGCACCAAAAACATGTACAATATATACAACCATATATACAAAAATTATAAGCATGTAAACTCACCTACACAACCACCCCTAAATACAGAGGGAAGGAGGGAGGGTAAATTGGACTGCAGCAATGGAATCCTCGAACATCTACATTTATGGTAGGTACAAAACTGTACTATGTTCTTCGTCTTCCATTGCTGCAGTCCTGACTATTGGGTAGAATCCCAAAGCAGAGGTAAGGGAGGCTGGCAAATTACAAAGTAGTAGGAGCTGACAACATGCCTTGTAAAACAGCTGTGGCAAAACCAGCCCTAGACTTAGAGTAGATAGGAAGGTGATAATGCCTAGAAAAAGTATGCACTGAACTCCAAGTAGCTGCTTCCAGAATATCCTTAGTTGCCACCCCCCTTAGAAATGCTGTTGAAGTGGCAGTAGCCCTAGTGGAATGAGGCCTAATCCCAGCTGGAATCTCCTTGCCATGATGGGAATAACAAAATGCAATGCAAAAGCCAATCCACCTAGAAATAGTTTGTTTTGACACAGGCTTGCCCTGAGAACTCAAAGCAAAAGAAACAAACAACTGCTGAGACTGCCTAAAATCCTTAGTCCTGCTTAAATAATAACGCAATTGCCTGTGTACATCTAAAGTGTGCAAAATCTTTTCCCCTTTATTCTGAGGATCAGCAAAAAATGTAGGCAAATGAATAGTTTGGTTTAAAGCCACACTAGAAACCACCTTAGGCATGAAAGAAGGATTAGTACGTAATGATACCCTATCCTTATGGAAAATCAAAACGGGCTCTACTGCCATAAGGGCCTGCAACTCAGACACCCTTCTTGCAGAAGTAATAGCCAACAGAAAAGCAGTCTTCCATGACAAATATTTCAATTCAGCAGTAGCTGCAGGCTCAAAAGGTTGTAGAGTAAGTTTTCCAACACAAAATTGAGATCCCAAGCAGGAGTAGGAGCTCTACGTGGGGTCTTATATTCTTTGCCCCTCTAAGAAACTGCTTGAACAAAGGATGAAAACAAAGGTGGGTCACAATCATAGTGAGCTGAAATTGCTGCAGCATGAATCTTTATGGAAGAGAAGGACAAACCTTTGTCCAATAATTCAGTAAGATATTGAAGAGCCACACTCAAATTAGGCTCAGAAATCTCCAAATTCTTTGCTGTACTCCAAAATGAAAATCTCTTCCATTTTTCCATACACTTTCCTTGTACTAGGTCTTCTAGCTTCCTGATCACATTTAAAACTTGTTGAGGAAGTTGAGACCTGCTGTGCTTCAACACAGAATATGCCAAGCTGTTAGATGAAGAGAGTGTAGCTTGACATTGAGCAGATGACCGTCCTTCTGAGATAACAGATGAGGAATCAGAGGTAAAGGCCATGGAGGCTTCTTTACCAGACTCCGTAGTAGTGGGTACCAGTGTTGCCGAGGCCAATCTGGAGCTATCAAGATCATCCGTGGCCTGTCTTGTCTGACCTTTAACAGTACCTTTGGAAGAAGAGGCAGAGGTGGAAAGGCATAAACATGAAGATTTCTCCAACTGAAAGACAGAGCATCCACTTTCCAAGCTGTGTGATGAAACCCCTTTGTGCAATACTGTGGCAGCTGGTGGTTTAGTGGAGAAGCGAACAGATCTATGTCTGGAGTTCCCCATGACACTGTCAGTTTCTGAAATACATGAAGATCCAGTTTCCACTCGTGGGGATCCATGATTTGTCTGCTTAACACATCTGCTAAAGAGTTCTGTGCTCCTGGCAGAAACCTTGCCTGAAGAGTTAGTTGCAGGCTTAGTGCTGTCTCCCATAAAATCATTGCTTGCCTGCATAGAGGATAAGAATGTGTTCCCCCTTGCTTGTTGATGTACCACATGACAGTTGTGTTGTCTGTTAGAATCAACACCTGCCCTGGAAGAAGTAACTCCTTGAAAGCCATTAATGCAAACTGGACTGCCAACATCTCTTTCATGTTGATATGTAGATGCTGTAGTTTGGCAGGCCACTTGTCTTGTATCCACTTTCCATCTAGATGAGCTCCCCAAGCTATGTCCGAGGCATCTGTCGTTAAAATCTGACTTGCCTCTGGCCGGGTCACAGAGAGTCCCTTGTTTAGGTGACATTCCTGAGCCCACCACAAAAATTCTTTTGAAGGCAAGGTATTATTTGAATGACAGTGTCCAAATCCTGGCAGTGCTGTGTCCATACATTTTGAGATACCATTGTAGCTTCCTCATATGCAGTTTGGCATTGGGAAGCACCAGAATACAAGATGCCATGAACCCTAATGCTTGAAGGACTGTCCTTGCAGTCAGCACGGACTGATGAGATAGTTGATGGAAGTAAAGTGACAGACTCTTTTGCTTGTCCGGGGTTAAAAGGCCATCTGGGCTGCTGTATTCAGTCTCACACCCAGAAAGCACATGTCTTGAGAGGGTACTAGACTGGACTTTATTTCGTTCACAGAATACCCTAGGCATCTTAGCACTGCTATGACATATTCCAGATGCTGTAGAAGATCTTCCTTTTCTTGAGCCAGAATCAGGCAGTCGTCCAAGTAAGGATAGATTTGAATTCCTTGTAGCCTGAAGTAAGCTATCACTGGAGCCAGAACCTTTGTGAATACTCTGGGCAGTAGATAAGCCAAAGGGCAATGCAGAGAACTGATAATGAGAATTTCCAGCTCGAAACCGCAGATACTTCCTGCAAGGTAGCCTTATAGGCACATGAAGGTAAGCCTCCTTGAGATCTAAAGTTACCATCCAGTGATCTTTGCCCAGCAGAGGTAGAAGCTGTTGTAACGTCAACATCTTGAACTTGGGAATGTCCAGATAAGTGTTGAGGATAGATAAATCCAAAATTGGTCTCCACGTGTTCCCCTTCTTTGGTACTAGGAACAGGCGAGAATAAAATCCTAGGCCCCTTTCTGATACAGGCACTGGCTGAATGGCCCCTATGAAGCAACTGAGAAACTTGCTTGTGAGCCTCTTTTCTTTGTGGAGGAGGAACATCTGGCATGCCTTTGAAAGGGGCATTGTATGGAAATAAAATCTGTAACCGTGGTGAATGATATCCAACACCCATTTGTCTTGAGTAATTAAATCCCAATTTTCTTTGAAAAGAGACAGTCTTCCTCCCAAAGGAGCTGCCATACGTGAATCTGTTGGCAGCGGAAAAGCCAGGTCATTGGGTCTGTTTACGCAAGGACTGACCCTGCCCTCACCAGAAGTCTGAGCAGGTGAACTCCTGTTCTAGGCCTAAAAGAACCTTGAGCCCTGCCCCTACCACGTCTAGACCTACCCCTAGACTGGGAATCATAAGCAGGATATGTCCACCCCTTAGCAGGCCAATTTCTACTAAACTTTGGAGGCTGCACCTGCAAGAAATCCTTAACAGTTTGCATAGACTTAGCTTTGTCCTCCATTTTCTTTAAAACTGCTTCCACAGGCGATCCAAACAACACATCAGACTGTAAAGGAGCATCCAAAATCCTTGCCTTAACATGCTCAGCTAAATTCTGGTCCTTCAACCAGGCATGCCTGCGAAGAACAGAACTGGTAGCAGCCACCCTCGAGGAGGCCTGTACAGCATCAAAACCACATTGCAAAGAATGCTTACCCACTTGTTCAGACACATGAACCAAATCCAGCAACTCTTTACACTCAATACCTTCCGCCAAAGCATCCACCTTAGATTTCAATCGTGAAAGGAGATAATTCTGATATTTTAGCATGTGAAACTGGCAATTCAAAGCTCGCATGGCTAGAGTGGAAGAAGTATACACTTTCTTTCCCCACCTATCCAAAGCCCTTGCCTCCTTATCAGTGGGAACAGGATTTTTAACCACAGAAGCCTTTACACCTTTAGGCCCTTGAGAAATAGTTTCTGGGTCCGCCCTAGGACTCCTAAACAAATATTTATGAGCTTGGGCACCCTATAATACCTATCAGGCTTAACAGGAGCAGGAGGCAAAGAGTCAGGGTTCAGGAAGCCTCTGCAAAAACATCTTCCACCACATTCAACACAGGGGAATAGCTAAAGGCCTATGCTGGGGTAAAACAAAAACTCCCTAAGCCTTTTCCTGGAATCAGAGTAATCCTGGCCTTCCCATTTAAAGTGCTCCCTCATGGAATGCAGAGTCTCTGAAAATGAGAAATCCTCAGGCGGAGAAGCTGTAGGAGTGGAATCATCCACATCAGAATCAGAATAAGTAGGAAACTCCTGTATATCTTCCACAGAAGATTCTGAGGCTTCTGAACACTGTTCAAAACTATCAAACTCGGTTCCACTCTAGGCCTCTTATCAGGCGGTGGCATAGAACCCCTAATCATAGTAATTAAATCTTCTGCCATTTTAAGCATATGTTTCTTAGGTACAGAGCCGAAATGCTAGGAGAAGCCCCCACAGAAGCTGAAGTAGGCCTACCTGCAAAGAAGGTTTGGCAACAGAAGGAGAGGCCCTAACTACCTTGGGAAGAGGGAAGAACAGTCACCTGAGAAGCCCCTCAGCCTGGCCTACCTCCTGAGAAGGCACATCCTGTAAAGTATAGTTTCTGCCTGGGACTCCATGGAAACTCCTGGCAAAACCTCCGGCTCCACTGAGCCTTCTAAAAACCCGGCGTCCGGGACTGCGGTTCCTCAACCCTAGGCTTCACAGTTTTATCCTTGCGCTTGGAGGCGGAGCATCCGGCGGCATTTTATAATTACAACGCTTCCCAAACACTAACCTGGCACAGTCTAACCTCCTCTTAATAGTGCGTTTATTAAACCTAGCACAAGAGCGGCAACCAACAACGTCGTGCTCAGGCCCTAGACAAGGTATACACAAGGTATGATAATCCCTATGAGGTATCTGTTTCCCACAAGAAATACAGTTATTCACTTTTCTGACATCCGGTAAAATACTGAGGCAAGAAAAACTAAAATATTGCCAACTCTGTTTCGGTCTGAAACTCCGGTTTCGGAAATATTTCCAACCTGCACAAAATTGCTTCTGCATCGGACCATGCGGCAAAGACTGAGGATATGCCGTAGGTCATGCGCATTAGTACCCTGACGTACTGACGTCAGTCTAATGCGCCCTGACCGACGTCAGCCTTATACTCTGGTATTCGGGCCGACTGGGACGCGGACTATACCCAATAGTCAGGACTGCAGCAATGGAAGACGAAGAACATCCTGTATCATCAAGATGAAACGAGACTTTCAATTGCTTGACAAATGTACAATCACAAAAGAGGTACAAAAGGCCAAGGATCAACTTTAATAAGGAAGACAGAGAACGGAAACGATTGACTTTTGATCTCTGCAAACCCTTCTTGGATACACTTAGAACTGAAGGTTTTACTGCTATAAAAAGTGTCCTTTGTTAGCCACAGTATGCAACACAATAGTTATTGTCTTCAGTGAGTTTTGTAAAGATATTATGAAATTGAAATATATCCTCTATGAAAAAGTAAAATAAAATCTTGACTAAAGTACTGACTAAGAAAAAAAACAAAAGCTACTCAATGACTAAAACATGAAACATTTTTTCGGATGTAAAAGCAATGCCTGTTTCAAGTCAAATAATTTTAATTCAAGGTTTAAATTCCATAGAAGACATCATATATTCATAGCCCTTGTTCATTCATTCATTTGTTCTCTGATGCCTTATTTGCCTATTTCAGAGGTGCAGTGAAGATGAAGTCTATCACAGTTTGTGAGAACAAGGCAGACAGTAATTCTGGATAGGACACCAGTTTATCACAGGGAAACCAAAGTTCTCAGACACACAGCATGCCTATCCACAGACAGTTATAAGGGATCTAAAGTTTTCCTACAGCATGTTTCTGGGATAAGGTATGATATGGGACTGTTCAGCAAAAATCAATGAGGACACAAGTAGGGTATACAGAATCCTCACTTACAGCACCCCAGACAGATTCCAAACTAGAAAACTAAGTGCAAACTCAGAAATATCCAAAAGAAACCAACCAACAAATAAGAATTAGGCTCCAGGCTCCTTCCTTCGTTAAAATTCAAAAAATTTTAATTGCTTAAAGCGCGATCAGTAACAGTACACTTTTCGTCAGTAAACTGGTAAACCAACTTCTTCAGAAGCAAAACAGTGTTTAGCATAAGCACCAATCTTAAATACTCACAAAATCACAAATCCACTGAGAGCCGCCATTAATTAAGATAATGCCTAATGGTTTTCACCTGGTGGTTGTCATAGTTACGCCCCTTTGTAGGGCTAACTTTACAGGCTGCCAGAAACAAAGTTAACTGTTCATAAACAGCCTTAATACCTTTCTCAGTTGCCGAATTGAGAGCATTTAAGCAGTGAAGACAAACAATAATAATTGTAATCGTGTTAGACAACGGACAACCCCTACCCATAGTAGGTCAAATTCAAGCATGTGCCATAAAATCTTCATGCAAAGAACATGATACGTTTTACTTAGTTTTGTTTAGTAAAAATAAATATAAATAAGTATAAATAAATGTGTGAACCTAACTATAAAAAGGTTTCAGAAACCGCACCAATACAGTCACGAAGTGGGTTAAAAAACAACGCCCGTGGATAGGACAGTTGTTGAAACTCACCACAATGGAAGCGGCACTACCCTGTATAAAATATAAGAAACTAACTGTAAAAAGGTTCAGACAAATCCGCACCAGTATAGTCATGAAATGAGTTGAAAAAACAACGCCCGTGTGAAAAATGTATGTTATATTACATGGCCAGTACCTAAGATATGTCTGGTAACTATTAAAGTTATTAAAATTATTTAAAATTAGTTGTGGTTTTGTTTCCCAAAGTGGAATTGAATAAAAGGTACATACATACGATGTTTAAAAGCTAAATGCTGAACCATCGACTGAGCAACCATTCCCCTTCCTTTGGGTCTGTAAGCCCTAGTGCCACGATTACAATGTGACACCACAGGGTGTGGGCTCATCGACTATTGGGGGGTCTAAGCTCTTTACATGAAAGGTTATCTGTATAGACAGTTTGACATGATTCTATTTACATATATATATACACATTTTTTGTGTTATGACAATTACATGTTTCGGAACTATGAGTGACTTGTAACCCGAGAACCACTTATACTTGAATTGGGGGTGACACGCAGGCAGCCATCCGAATATTTTACCACGTTTAATGGTTGGTAAAGGGGTTGACGTGGAATGGACTTGAAGGCTGGTAGCTGGCGCAGAAGGTTTAACCCCCAACAATTGTTCCGACATGTCCAATAATTTATAAGACACATCATCTTATTAAAATAACCCTACATTATACAGGGTAGTGCCCGCTTCTACTGAAGCGAGTTTCAACAACCGTGTTACACACGGGCGTTGTTTTTGCAAGGCACTTCGTGACTATACTGGTCCGCATTTGTCTGAACCTTTTTACAGTTAGTTTCTTATATTTTATACAGGGTAGTGCCGCTTCCATTGTGGTGAGTTTCAACAACTGTCCTATCCACGGGCGTTGTTTTTTAACCCACTTCGTGACTGTATTGGTGCGGTTTCTGAAACCTTTTTATAGTTAGGTTCACACATTTATTTATACTTATTTATATTTATTTTTACTAAACAAAACTAAGTAAAACGTATCATGTTCTTTGCATGAAGATTTTATGGCACATGCTTGAATTTGACCTACTATGGGTAGGGGTTGTCCGTTGCCTAACACGATTACAATTATTATTGTTTGTCATCACTGCTTAAATGCTCTCAATTCGGCAACTGAGAAAGGTATTAAGGCTGTTTATGAACAGTTAACTTTGTTTCTGGCAGCCTGTAAAGTTAGACAACCACCAGGTGAAAACCATTAGGCATTATCTTAATTAATGGCGGCTCTCAGTGGATTTGTGATTTTGTGAGTATTTAAGATTGGTGCTTATGCTAAACACTGTTTTGCTTCTTACCAGTTTACTGTTTAAGCAATTAAAATTTTTTGAATTTTAACGAAGGAAGGAGCCTGGAGCCTAATTCTTATTTGTTAGAAAACTAAGTGCGGCAGGGCAGCAACATAAGCCATTCAGATTAAATACTTACATAATATCAAAACATTTAATCAGTTCATTCATAAACAATTATCACATACCTATGGATTTATATTACAATACAGAAGACACTGAACATCGAACGGCTTCATCATCATCATCATCTTTCGGCTTTTCCCATTAGGGGCCGCCACAGCGGATCATCTCTTTCCATTTCTTCCTATCCTCTGCATCTTGCTCTGTCACACCAACCACCTGCATGTCCTCTCTCACGTCCATAAACCTTATCTTGGGCCTTCCTCTTTTCCTTTTACCTGGCAGCTCCATCCTTAGCATCTTTTTCCCAATATACCCATCATCCCTCCTCAGCACATGTCCAAACCAATGCAATCTCATCTCTCTTGCTTTGTCTCCAAACTGTCCAATATGAGCTGACCCTCTAATATACGGATTCCTAATCCTATCCATCCTAGTCACACCGAGTGCAAATCTTAACATCTTTAACTCTGCCACATCCAGCTCTCACTCCTGCCTTTTTGTCAATGCCACTGTCTCCAACCCATATGACATAGTTGGTCTCACTACCCTCTTGTAGACCTTCCCTTTCACTCTTACTGGTATCCGTCTGTCACAAATCACTCCTGACACTCTTCTCCACCCATTCCACCCTGTCTGTACTCTCTTCTTCACCTCTCTTCCACATTCCCCATTACTCTGAACTGCTGATCCCAAGTACTTAAACCCGTCCACCTTTACCAACTCTACTCCCTGCATCCTCACCATTCCTCTACCCTCCCGCTCATTTACACACATATATTCTGTCTTAGCCCTGCTGACCTTTCTCCAGAGTCTCTTCAACCTGATTCCTACTCTCACTACAGATCACAATGTCATCTGCAAACATCATAGTCCACGGGGCCTCCTGTCTGATCTCATCTGTCAACCTGTCCATCACCACTGCAAATAAGAAAGGACTCAGAGCTGATCCTTGATGTAATCCCACCTCCACTTTAAACGGATCTGTCACTCCCACTGTAGTCCTCACCACTGTCACACTACCCTCGTACATATCCTGTACCACTCTTACATACTTCTCTGCCATTCCCGACTTCCTCATACAATACAACTCTTCTCTAGGCACCCTGTCATATGCTTTCTCCAAGTCTAGAAAGACACAATGCAACTCCTTCTGACCTTCTCTGTATTTCTCCAATAACACACTCAGAGCAAACATTGCATCTGTAGCGCTCTTTCCTGGCATGAAACCATACTGCTGATCACTAATCATCACCTCCCTTCTTAACCTAGCTTCTACTACTCTTTCCCATAACTTCAAGCTGTGACTGATCAATTTTATCCCTCTGTAGTTACTGCAGCTCTGCAAATCACCTTTATTCTTAAAGATAGGTACCAAAACACTTTTTCTCCACTCCTCAAGCATCCTCTGACTTTCCAAAATTTCATTAAACAATCTAGTTAAAAATTCCACTGCCATTTCTCATAAGCACCTCCATGCTTCCATTGGGATGTCATCTGGGCCAACAGCCTTTCCATTCTTCATCCTCTTCATAGCTGTCCTTACTTCCTCCTTGCTAATCTGTTTCACTTCCTGATTCACTATCCCCACATCATCCAACCTTCTATCTCTCTCATTCTCTTCATTCATCAGCCTCTCAAAATACTCTTTCCATCTACTCAACACACTCTCCTCTCTTGTGCGTACCTTTCCCTCACTATCCTTTATCACCCTTACTCGCTGCACATCTTTCCCAGCTCTGTCCCTCTGTCTAGCCAATCGGTACAGGTCCATTTCTCCCTCTTTAGTGTCCAGTCTCTCATACAACTCTCCATACACCATATTCTTAGCTGTCGCCACCTCTCTCTTTGCCATGCACCTCATATCCTTATACTCATGTCTACTTTCTTCATCTCTTTGACAATCCCACTTCTTCTTCACCAGTCTCTTCCTCTGTATACTCTCCTGTACTTCCTCATTCCACCACCAGGTCTCCTTGTCCTCCTTCCTCTGTCCAGATGTCACACCAAGCACCTTTCTAGCAGTCTCCCTTACTAGTTCTGCTGTAGTTACCCAGCTATTCGGTAACTATCTACTGCCTCCCAGTGCCTGTCTTAACTCTTCCCTAAACTCCACTTCACAATCACCCTTTTTTAACTTCCACCATTTAATCCTTGGCACTGCTTTCACACTCCTCCTCTTCTTGATCACCAACGTCATCCTACAGACCACCATTTTATGCTGCTTAACTACACTTTCCCCTGCCACCACTTTACAGTCTCCAATATCCTTCAGACTGGCCCTCCTACATAGGATATAATCCGCCTGTGTGCATCTTCCTCCACTCTTGTATCACCCTATGCTCCTCCCTCTTCTTAAAATCACATTTCACATAGCCATGTCCATCCTTTTCGCCAAAATCCACAATCATCTGACCTTCTGCATTCCTCTCCTTAACACCATACCTACCCATCACTTCCTCATCCCTCTGTTCACTTCACCAACATGCCCATTAAAGTCCGCTCCAATCACTAGTCTCTCACCCTTGGGTACACTCACCACAACTTCATCCAACTCACTCCAAAATTTCTCTTTCTCATCCATCGACCCAACTTGTGGAGCATATGCACTAACAACATTCATCATTACACCATCAATTTCGAGCTTCATAAACATCACTCTGTCAGACACTCTCTTCACATCTAAAACACTCTTGGCATATTGTTCCTTTAGTATAACCCCTACCCCATTTCTCCTGCCATCCACACCATGATAGAACAATTTGAACCCATTTCCTAAACACCTGGCCTTACTTCCCTTCCATCTGGTCTCTTGCGCACAATATATCAACCTTCCTTCTCTCCATCATATCAGCTAGCTCTCTTCCTATACCAGTCATACTGCCAACATTCAAAGTTCCTACCCTCACTGCTACACTCCTAACCCTCCTCCTCTCTTCCTGCCTTCGGGCATGCCTTCACCCTCCTCTTCTCCTTCAGCCAACAGTAGCCCAATTTCTGCCAGCAGCCTGTTGGCTAACAGTACTGGTGGCGGTCATTGTTAACCCGGGCCTCGACCAATCTGGTATGGAAATATGAAATTTTTAAATTTTTGCACCATAAGTGATGTGGCAGAATTTTTATGCCGGATGCCCTTCCTGGCGCAACCCTCCCCATTTATCCGGGCTTGGGACCAGCACAAAGAGCCAGACTTTAAATTCTCTATTGTGGGGGGCTATGCTCACCACCAACCCCCCCCCCCCGCTAATTATATATACCAACTCCAAGATCACACTATAGTGAGGAAAGGGCAAATATTCCAATCTTCACTGTACTGAGAACTCACAAAAAGCACATCATTGAACATTTCCGACCTTAAAGACGTTTGATGTTCAGCCTCTTTGATTTTGTAACAGGAACCTAAACCTACATGCATATGGTAAAAGACAGACTAGAATAACTCCTCAGTGTAGAGATGGTATAATTGGTTGTTATTGTCCAGTCATTTGTTGTTAATTAAATTTTGATAATTATGTTAGTCAAGCCCAGTTATAGGTGAGACTCAAGAAAGAAAAGCTCCATAAGTGCTATCAGTAATGATAGACATTTAACAAAGGACAATAAACCATGATGAAAAACTGTATTCAGTTTAGCAACATAAGTAAAACAGGTACAAAGTCCTTGTAGCTCTTTCACACAACCGGCAATTCTGACACTTGCTATATATTTCTACAATGAATAAAATTTTTCACCGTCATCTCTGGTCCAGTTGACTGCTAATGTATTTTGAGATATATAGACTTTATATATACATTTATTTCTGGAAGCAGTTTTGATTTGCAAGCAATAATGAAACTCAATAAATGTACATTTTAGTTTCATCATGCATTCGTCATCTACCAGGCACGCCTTACTCCCCTGGACATACTCAGGCCCATGTTTCAGGTCAGCAAGAAGATCAAGGCATCTGGTGCAGTCTCACATTGCCGTAGGGACAGGTGGTTCTATTTATGCCCTAAATTGCTGTTTGCTGACATGCTCATGATTTGATATTCAGTGGTTGAGCATGCAATGGGGGTATGTTGGTATATTGTCTCACATCTGCTAGGACCAAACCAGTGTCCTCTACTCTTCCTGCTAAGAACAATGGCCCTCTCCTTGTTCCCAGCTTCCACCTGGGATTGAACTTGAAGAGTGCTCAGACAAGAGTCCTATACCCAAGGATGGGCACAGCCATCCCTCCCAGCCAGGGCCTCAGACCCTCAGCCACTCATCAAATCTGCACCACCTGGCCTGTTTTCAGGGTTTTATCCTTCTATGTGACAGTGCTGATTTATCCAATGTACATTTGTTAAAGTATGAGGCATGTCTCTAAAACATACAGTAGTGGGAAGTGACTTCAACGTAGAGAAACATTTTAAAAAACTTTGCTATCTTGCTCCTACACAAACTAAGGTATTAGCTGTGTCTCTGTATCTGTATGTGTTAACCTGTTTATTCATACCTTAAAAGGTGACCACTGCTTGCAAAGAAAACAGCCTTGCCCATTTTGTACCCCCTGTTCTGTACATCTGTCTCTAAATCTACAGATATTAGCTTTTCAAGAAATAAGCAGCGATGTAAAGATGCTGAATAAATTAACAAAGAGAAGGCAGTTATAGAGAAAAATGTTAAGGCTCAGATTCTTGACATGGACTACCTATCTCTTCTGTGATCTTTTGGCAAAAGTACTTATGCTCTGGTGTGGCTTCATGGGAAAGGGTAGTCATCTGCCTCCTACAGACATGCCCAACACCTTAAGTGGAACTTTAGGGTTCCAGAAAGTCTGATGTAGGAGAAGGTCTAGGTACTTTGTGTTTAAAGCTGTCCTTCTGTTCAGTCTACAGACTAGATTTGACAAGATGACATCAGGAAGGAGCATCACAACAACATTTTAATCATACTGAGTATCATCCCCGGACATTATCACATTATTATGGAACTCAATCCGGTAATTATAACATGAAAAACTCAATAAAATCATTAAAAATGTATATCAGGTGCATAACTGAGGATAGCGGTCATGCAACTTGGTTTGCAAGTCAGAGAGTCTTGCGCTGGTTTACAGTAGCATTGTATAATCACGCGACATTATTAATTTAAGATCTGTTAGGTTCATAGGAGGTTACCAGGCTATTGGCCCTAGAACCCTTATAAGCCTAGCCATGTTAACTCCTGAGTTACAAAAAAATTGTCCTTGGCTAGATGGACATAATTTGCAGAGTGAGTCTGTGATCAACACCGACTACCCCTACCCATGAGAGACATGGGTACCACCCACAGAGTGACTTGTCGGTCTCCCATCAATTGTCTAGGTTGTGCTTGAGTAGGGTCAATTAGGAGTTCTGCTTCACACAAACTAGCAGTTTGTTCCAGAGGAGTGGCAGTCTCTGGGAGATATATCTGTCTCTCCAGCATGTTCTGTTTATGTCATAGGCTAGGTTAAGATCCATAGAACAAGTGAATCTTCTGCCATTTGACTTAAAAATGTGCAGCATTTTCATCAGGGTAGGGTCTGAGACTGCCCTACAGGCCAGGCACAAGTCACCTCTCAGCAACCTATATGATACAGAGTACAGTGAGAGGGCTTTCAGTCTATCCACATAAGTCATGGTTTGAAGGCCCTGTGTTTTCTTGGCAAGAAACCTCTGTGGTCTCTCCAGCTGCTGCAGGTGTCTGGTGAGATATATGCAAAAGGGAGCACTGTACTCTATTAATGGTCTGATGAGGGACGGGTACAGTTATAACATCTTTAGATGTGGATGTGATGCCCTTACTTATGAGATGCGCAACATAGAAGACTTTCTTCACCACTGTGGAAACTTGGCGGTCAATATTCAGATTGCTATCTACCTGTGTTCCCAGATCTTGCATGACTGGCTTTGAACTTGGGGGTGCTGTCAATACTGTAATTAGCAGGGAATTCCACTTTGCCAGAGGGGATAATAATGCACTTCTTTATGTTTAGTTTTAAACTGTGGCTTTGGCACCAATGATTTGCCTGTGTTAGTCCCTGCTGTAATATGTTAACATTGTTAGGGGACCCAATTTGTAATCATCAGTGAATCTGGTAAGCCAAAGGCCATCTACTTTAGTCTGGACTTCCAAGAAACAGAATACAAACAGTAAAGAACCCAGTACAGATCCTTGTGGTACGCCACTGATGACGGGTCTACTAGTAGAGGTGGACTTACCAGCTTTAACAGTATGACCCATCTAGTGATGTAAGGGGTAATCCCCAGTTTTTTAATTTCTCCAAATCATTTGGGCTTCTAATACCATGATGGGAATGGACCCCATTCCTAAGTCAAAGTATGATTAAAGTTCATGAAATTAGTATTGTTTCAATCTTTGATGTCAGCCAAAAGTGCTCTTCGTAGCACCCAAAATGTGCCCAGTAATGCCTCCTCCTGCAATTCTTATGGGGTTACAAGTATTGCCAACATATCTAAATACAATTGTAGATTCTTTTTTTATAAAACCCATTGTGCTTACTACTATTGGAACTGTCTGATATCTTTCTTCCACGTTACTCTTGTTTTTGCCTGGAGATCCTGATATTTTATGATTTTGTGTCTCTGTGCACAAAAGATACTATAGTCACTGGGTGTGGCAATTTCAATGATCAATGCTCCTTTTGTCTTCTTTTCATGGACCACTATATCCGCTTTTCTAGCATCTATCTTTTGAACTGTTTGTAATGGATGATCCCATGCAATGTAGACCATCATTTTCTATGATGCTCTGTTGCTCATGTTTCCAGTGTTTTTCAGCCACTTCAGTACAATAATGGTTGCACAATCCACAGTGCAACAGTCTTGCCACATTATTATGACTTTCAGTAAACAGTCCTTCTGCTATTAGTATGTCACAACCAGCAATGAGGTGTGTGATTGTTTCCAGTTTGGTTTTACAAAACCTACATTTGTCTGTTTCTCCCAAATTTTTAATGGACTTTGTAAACCGACATGTATGTAGCCCACTATCTTGTGCTCCAATATTAACCTTTCATTTCTTGATTTGAATTCACCTCTCCTTAACCATTCCTGTGTTCATTCCTGATCAACATGAGGTTCATCAGGAAGTTTTACTTGCAACTATATTTATGCATTTTCCACATATTTTGCCTTCTCATCTGGTCCTTCACCTTATATTACTTCTTTTATTTTTTGGCACATTCAGTTGCTGCCTGATTTTTATCTACTTTTGGTTTGATTTCCATTCCTGCTTGACTCCGATATGCTTGTGCTAGATTAAGCAGATAAGTCATCTTAGATTTATTCTCTTCATGTTTCAAAACTTTCACTATGTCTGTGTCTTGTGAGGTCAGCAGATATGTGTGGAGTCCCATGATTTCAGATCTATGCATGTAATTAATTTCAAGGAGGTCCATCCCTCCTTCGGAATGGGGAATATATAATCTTGGTATGCACTGATTTTTATAAATCATTTGGTGAGCATGAAGCATCATTTCTTTCTGTTTTCCTATATAATCTATCCAACACATTTTGGGGACAGTCAGTCCCTCCAAAACTAAGTTATAACAAGAAGAGCAAATTGCTTTATAGTTTGGATTTTGTTCCTAGATGTCAACACTGTTTTCAGGATTAATTTAAGTCTTCTAAAGTATTCCTTACTAAGTTTTATTCACATTTGTTCATGTTTTATTGCTGGTCCTTCAATTACCAAATATTTATGCAATCCTTCTTGCTCAAATTCTTTAATATCAAATGTTTGTCCCAAACTGTTTTCCTGGTGCTGCAGTTTTCCTGCTTTAAAGGTTGCTTTTGCACATTTATCAAGACCAAATGACATTCTTATATCATCTGAAAAAGTTTTGACAACTTGCAGTTGTACTTTCAGTTCCTCATCTGATAAGATATACAGTTTTAAATCATCGACAAAGAGACGATGAGAAGTCTTTACACTTTGTTGTTTTCTAGGAGCTAAATTATAGCCATGGCCTAAGCTGTTAATGGGTTAAGGGCCAGGCAGAATAGCAGTGGTGACAAGACAGTCACCCTGGAATATCCCCCTTTGAATTGTTATCCCTGGGATAATTGTCCTTTATCATGGCTTAATTGCAAAGTGGTCTGCCACTGTTTCATGGTCACTGTAATGTAGTCAATCACTGTAGGGTATATCTTATACATTTTTAAACACTCTTTTATATATGAATGTGGGATACTATCAAATGCTTTTTTGTAGTCAATCCATGCCATACTTAGATTTTTCCCCTTTTTACAGTTCTCCACTATGACTTTGACAACAAATGATCCTTTGTTCCATACAACTTTCTTTTATTTCCCTTTTTTCTACTATCATAAGTGGGTTTTCTTCTAAATGACTATAAATTTTGTCAGCATCAATTCCTGTGTATAGTTTATATTGTCGGAAGGCAAGTTATTGGTCTATAATTTTTAGGGTAGATTCATTCTTAAGTAGGAGCATTGTTTTTCCTGCTGTTAGCCAGGTTGGTGTCTGCTCAGGTGTGCATATAAATAGTTCTTACTCATGGCTAAATCTTTGTGCAAAGATGTTACTTTTACCCAAATGTTAGGTACTGCCATCTGGGCCTGGGGTTTCCCAATTAGAGGTTTTTCTTAACTTTGCTTCAATCTCTCTGGCTGTTACTTCATCCCATTTCATATCCTGTACCTTTAAATTTCTTATTCTTTCTTTTACTTCTTCTATCCATTTAGCATCTTTGTTATGTACCACAAGATCTTCATAGATACTTCTCCAAAATATATCTATTTCTTCTTCTTTTGGTGGTCTTTCAATTCCTTTTACCTTGTTTCCCAATTCTCTATAAAACCTTTTTTGGTCATCAATAAATTGCTTATTTTGTACTTTTCCTTTATATTTATCTGTGTATCTTCTATGTTTTTCCTCCTGTGCTGAGATTTTTAGTTTATTTTAGATAGTGCATGATAGATCCTGGTATGTTCTAATACTGCGCATTCCTTTTATCATGTCTATCTTTCTTAGTATTTTTGTTGATCTGTTCCCTCTTCTATATTCTTCTAACAGTAACACTTCTAGTCTTAATTGCTTTATAATTTTCTCTATTTGATATTTCCATGATGGTATTCAATTTCTCCCCTTCCTTTTCCTCACTACCCTGTGTTTTTGTGGTAGAACTTTATCAGTTCATAGGTTGGTAGTAGGCTATCAGCCCTAGGGCCTATACAAGCCTAGCCATAACAATTCTCTGGATATTTCTTCCCACACTATTTACTTCCCTGGACCCCTGTCTAGCAGGATGACTGACGTGATCCCTGGGGTGAATTTCCTTTCTCCAATCCAATTGTCAAGGTTCCTTTTGAAGAGAGCCAAAGAGGCACTCTGCTTGACATGCATGGGCAATCTATTCCAGAGTCTAGGGAGTCTCTGGGTCAGGAACCTATCCCTCCAGCATGTTTTGTTTATTGTGATGACAAGGTTTATATCCCTGGAGTGTGTGGCTCTGAGTGGTTGTGATTTCTTTAAGTGTAGCATGTCCAACAGCTCTGGGTTTGACATGGCCTTGTATGTTAAGCAGAGATCACCTCTGAGGAGACAATATACAACAGAGTATAGCTGGAGTTTTTTAAGGCGGTCAGCGTAGGGCATCTGCTTTAGGCCTGAGATTCTTTTAGTGAGGTATTTCTGCGGTCTTTCCAGTTGTTGCAGATGTCTTGAGAGGTACATACCAAATGGGGCATTGTATTCTATAATGGGTCTAATGAGGGATGAGTACAGTGGAACAATGACCTCCTTTTTTCTGGATGAAAAGCCCTTAGTGATGAGGTGTGCCACACAGAAGGATTTCCTGACTGTTGTGGCAATGTGGTTATCGAAGGTGAGACCACTGTCCACCTGTGTCCCTAAGTCTCTTATCACACTTTCGGTGTTTAGTGTACTGCCACCTATATGGTAATTCACAGGTACATGTTTTTTCCCAAAGGGGATAACTATACATTTCTTGGCATTGAGCTTGAGCCCATGGCTCTGGCACAAAGCATCTGTTTCTGTAAGGTCCTTTTGTAGAGTATCCACATCATTCGGAGATTCAATAATGGCTCCCAGTTTGCAGTCATCTGCGAACTTTGTTAGCCAGAGTCCCTTAGTGTTGGCCTGTACTTCAGAGAAGTAGATGCCAAACAAGAGCGATCCCAAGACTGAACCCTGAGGTACTCCACTTGTCACTTGTCTGGAGCTGGATTTGGGGTCGGCTACTTTTACAGTGTGGGTTTTATCAGTAAGCCAGTTAGCAACCCATTGGGTGACATAGGGATTAATGCCCAGCTTAGTACGTTTATCTAGGATTCCAAAGTGGGGGATGGTGTCAAAGGCCTTGTCAAGGTCTAGATAGGCTGTGTGGACCACCTTACCCTTGTCCATGGCTCTCTGGAGACTGATTCGAAGAAGTCAGTCAGGTTCAGGAGACAAGATCGGTCCTTCACGAACCCAAACTGGGTGGGGTCCAGTGTTTGAAGGTTGCCAATGTCTTTGTTTATAAGTTCCATGAAAATACGCTCCATGGCCTTGCAGATAAGGCTCGTCAGACTGATGGGACGGTAGTTTCCGGGATCCAAGGTGGATCCCCCCTTGTGGAGTGGGATAACTGTAGCTCTGCACCACTCAGTGGGCATGAAACCTGAGGTGAGGCTATGATTAAACATGACACTTAGGTGAGGTGCCAGTTCATATTGTAGTTCATGTAGTACACAACCTGGGATGTAATCTGGTCCCATGGATGCTGTATTCTTAGCTTTGGAGAGATCATTTTGTACCTGTGTGGCCATTATTACCAGAATTTGGCAATCTACCGGTATTGAGATGGGCCCTTTAGGAGGTGAGAGGGGGTGAAGTTGGCACTGAATCGATCTGCCAGGATATTGGGAATATCCTTGGGATCAGTATATTTAATGCCATTCTGTTTTAGCTCAGAGCAGATCTGAGCATTGCCATTTAGATTCTTGACATAGTTATAGAATGCCTTGTGGTTGTCTTTAGAATCTTTGGCAATTTTATTTTCGTAACTAGCTTTGGAGGATTTTATGAAGGATCTCAGTTTTTCACTGAGGCTGATAAGGGAGTTTTTTGCATCCTGGGATTTTCCTCTTTTCTGCAACAGTTTCTTCCTTTAGTTGTAAAGTTTGTTTATGGCAGGGGACCACCAGATTGGCTTCCTTTTTTTGGATGAGAGCATCTTGGTTCTATTTGGGATGGCACGATTCATGCATGAGTGGATGTGCTCGTACAGTGCCTTAGTGTAGGATTCAGCAGTTGAACTTTCAGTTCCCGTATGCATGGGTGTCATGAAGTTTGTCACTTCTGACTTGAGTAGCATGAAGTTGGCTTTGGAGAAGTTTTTTATGGAGGTTTCCTTACTGGGGGGTGGGGGTGGGATGTGGATGTTAAGGGTGATTAGCTTATGGTCAGACCTGACTAATGAGGGGGTGACCATAGGTGTGGAGCATCAATTTCCCATGTTGGTAATGACCAGGTCTAGGATATTGGAGCCCCTGGTGGGACTATGGATTAGTTGATCCAGGGTGTTGGAATTTATGAATTCCAAGATCAGTTGGGAAAATGTGTTGGTACACGAGTAGTTTTCCCAGTTAATGGCAGGGTAGTTAAAATCACCCAGTATTAGGGTGTTTGGTTCTATCTTAATATTTTCCAGTATGTTTAGAAAGGTGTAGTCAGAATCTTGGGGCATGGTGGGGGATCTGTAGCAAGCTACAATTTGGATTGCAGTCTTACCTAGTGTTAGTTGCACCTGGAGAATTTCAGATGCATTGTGTTGGGCAACTAGCCTGGTGGTGTGAATATCCTTGATGAATATTGACACTCCTCCACCTTTAGTGTTTTGCTCCTGGTTTGGTGGCCGAAAAGTGTGGTAAAAGTTGTAGCCTGGTATTGCAGCGGTGCTCTCTGGAGCCTTGAAGCAGGTCTCAGTTACTGCACAGATATCGATATTCTCCATTTTTAGGAGTGCCTTGAGACAGTGCATTTTGAGGTTTAGACGTCTAGCATTACCTTCAGATTTTGCATGCTTGTACCTGTTACAGTGGTGGTTTTGTCCTTTGAACTTTTCCTAAAAAAGGCCCTATAGGGGTGGCAAAAGCCTTAGCCAGTAACCTGAATCTCAGGGGCGACAGGTGCAGACCATCTCTGGCAAAGCATCGTGGTCTGTCGATCATGTCATCCCAGGCAGACAGGTACTGGATCCCCTTTGAATGACACCAGAAGCCTAGCCAATTGTTGAAGTCAATCATTTTGTCCTTATATTATGGTATCCATTCTGGGCGAAGGCAGGATGCTACTCAGGGCTAGGGTCATCCCTGCCTGGGCCACATGATCCGAGAGCTCTTCCATGTCTCTTTTCATGTAGTCCAGGGAGGTACATCTCAAGTCATTCACTCCAACATAGACAATGACAGAGATATATTTGTACTTGTTGTGGAGTGACTTGAGTGCATGCGTTATGTGGTGGATCCTGGCACCCAACAGGCAGCTGACTGCAATTTTCTCCTTGTTATTAATTTAACTGCACAGTAATATATCCTGTTTACTTCTGTTATATTTCATGCATCTCTATGGACTGTCCTAATTACTGTGTTCATTTGTTTTATCAGACTTCTGACTTTTGGGGTTTTATTGACCTTCTGCAGTCTATTTCTTTCATTGATCTTAATATGTCTATTAAATCAAGCAACTCTTCTCTTAGCTCATTTTCCTCTAAACTGAGGGCACATTTTTGTGTTTTCCATTTCCTGCAGGCAATCTATAGGAAGTTCTACTGCATCTTCTTGTGGCACATTCTCTTCAATTTCATCCTGTGCCATCCGTTGCTCTGTCATATGGGAAATCACTGGCCTATCACTCAGCAACATTGACAGCATCAGAGTTCTCTCAATTTCCTGTTTCTTCCTTTGCTGTCCAGCTTCAAGTGAATGTTTGTACCAGTTTCCTGTGGAAGGCTCCAAAATATTTTCATATGGCACCTGATGAATTGCTTCCCATTCCACTGCTTTCCCCTTAATTTGAATACCCATTGCTCCGTCCTGTTGTGTGCTTACTGAATTCGATTTTCTACACTGAATCCTTCACTTCGCAGGTACTCCATTACCTCAGTTTCTATTTCTTTAACATCTCCATTTCTAATTTCCTTTTCTGCTTTTCCTCTTTGTCTTCTTATTTTTTGTTTTGTAAAGTTTTCCATCTCTGGATTCCTTTGCCTGTATTTCTTTTCAAATATCTTTGGTTCTGCTCTTTTTGTATTGGTTAGTTTTGCTTTCTCCTTTGCATAAATATTACACCGTATTAAATCTCTTTTTCTTTCCCATGTCAAAATTTCTTCTTCAGACATCTCCTGATCTTCCTGCTTCTCCTTACTTTGGGGACTCACCCCATCATGCTGTGATGTATCCTGTGTTAGACCTTCTACACTAAATCCTTCACTTTGCAGGCACACCATAACTTCAACTTCTATTTTTTTAACTTCTACTTTACTAATCTTCTTTTCTAAATTCCTTATTAGGGATGTTATTGTTTTATTGTGAAATTTTCCATATCTGGATGCCTTTACCTGTATTTCTCTGAATATCTTTGGGGCTGCCTTCTTTACACTGATTAATTTGGCATTCTCCTTTGCATAAATATTGCACCCTATCAAATCTCTCTTTCTTTCGCATGTTCATATTTCTTTATTATACTTTTCAAAAGTCTCTAGGTTTTGTTCTTTGTATTTTCACACTTCCTCAGATGCTTCTTTTTTCAGACAGATTGATGTTTCTTGACCTATATACTGTTTTTCATAAATTGGTTGTATTAATGAATACAATTTTTTATTTGAAGCTTCTGACAGTTTTTCTTGTGGAAGTATTTTTCTTTCCTCTAATTTCACTCTTAATCATTTTGTATATCTTGTGTCTGGAAACTCTGGGCTTTTTGCATAATAGTAACAATGCATAATTTCTTTCTTATCCTCAATAGTCCACTTTATCATCTTTATAGCTCTTCTTTGGCCCATCAGTTTTGGTGATTTTTTGTGCATTACTACTTCCTTCTACAACGGTGGGCCATCCTCCACCTGGGCCTGGCCTGGCTCCATTGTAGGAATGTTTCAGTATTTTGAGGATTCTACACTGTCATCTTTTCCAGTTGTGCCTACCAGGATTGGGCACATTTTTATCCTGGGTCTTGTGCACCCAGTTTTCATTTTTAATTTTTAATCTACTTCTGTCCATGATATGTGCTACATAAACACAGTCTATATATAAGTGTAATCTTAGTGAGATTTTGTGAGAAACAGGGTCCACCTCATGAAGGTACTCACCAAGACTTGAGGATGAGTTCAATTTCAGCAATAATACTCTCCTTTGCTTGCTGACTTATCATCTCTCCATGAGGACCCCTTGCTAGGAGAGTTTCTCAATAATACCCGAGGTGTGGATTGTGTCAAAAGCCTTGGCTGGGTCAAGGTAGGCAGTATGCACTGTCTTACCTTCATGCAGGGCTTTGGTGACTTTCTTGAAGATGTCTACTAAGTTTAATAAGCATGATCTACCCTTAATACAACCAAATTGGGATGGGTCTAGAATTTGAAGGTTGTCCATGCCCTTGTTGATAAGGTCCATGATGATTTTTCCATGGCCTCACATATAAGGCTGGTTAGATTTATGTGTCTATATTTCCCAAGGTCAGTTAATGGCTCTCCTTTGGGCAAGGGGGATCACCTAGGCAGAGGACTAGTATCAGGTATGCTTTGCGATATGACTGGTGGGGATAGGGGAGTGAAGTTCATGTCAAATCTGTCAGCCAGCAGGTTGGCAATTTTTTCTGTTATAGTATGAGTGGTACCATCTACTACCAGTTCGGCACATAACTGGGCATCCCCTTTTAGATTTTGGACATAGTTAAAAATGTCTTATGATTATTCTAAGCAAGTGATGCTATTTTCTCTTCATAGTTTGATTTAGAGGACTTTACAAGATTTCTGATTTGCTTGTCCAATCTGTAGAGGGAGTCAGTTCCCTCTTGCTCTTAGAAATTAGTTTCTTCCTCTTGTCATATAACCTGTTTATACCTGAAGACCACCAGGGTGGCTTGTTTTTTCTGGAGGACCTGGTTTTGATCCAGTCAGGCACAGATGAATCTATACAGTTGCTTAGGTGTTAATACAGGTCATTTGTGTACACCTCTGCATAGTAGTTAATGTTGTCTGTGATTGCTGGGGGTATAAAACGTTTTATACCATTGCTTACTAGGCTGTAGTTTGCTATGGAAAAGTGTTTTATTTTATTTTTTTGCCCCTGTGGGGGTGTCAGGTCCAATAGTTAGTTTGAATGAGACTGATTTATGGTCCGACCTTACCAGGCATGGCAACACACAGGGGTTAATGCAGTGAACCCCATGTAGGTGATTACTATGTCTAGGCCATTTGTGCCCCTTGTGGGGATGCTGACTATCTTTTCCAGAGCATTTGTACTGACAAACTCCAGGAACATCTGGACAAGCATGTCTGTTCTTGTGTATGGAAAGATAGCTTAAATCTCCTACGACTAAGGAGTTGGGCTTTATGGCGAGTAGCTCCATTAAGTCTAGTTAGGCGGTGTGCTTTTCTTGGTTCATGGTGGGATACCTATAGCTAGCAATGATGTGTTAGGGTATTTTGGCTGTAGTTAATTGGAAATGGAGTATTTTGAAGGAGTCACACTGTTTGACCAGTCTTGAGGTGCACTTGGCTTTAATGCAGATGGATACATCTCTACCTCTGATTCTTTCACACTCATTTTGAGGTCTGAACGTGTGGAAGGCATTATAGCTTTGCATGGCTGGAGGTCTCTCTGTGGTCTTGAAACGTGTCTCAGTGACTGTACAGACATCAGCATCTTCCAAAGTGAGGAGTGCTTACAGGGAGTGCAGTTTCATTTTTAGACTCCTAGCATTAAACAGCAGAACCTTGAGTTTGTCTGGGGTGGATTTTGTTACATCAGAAATTTTGTTGTTTTGACATTGACTAAAAGAAGCACTATTGCGGAAGCAAGTGTCTTTTCTAGTATCAGAAAGCCTAGAGGAAACAAGTGCAGACCATCTCTGGCAAAGCAGCATGGCTTGTCAACTATATCTTCCCAGGATGACAGATACTTGGTCCCCCTGGACTGACACCAGAAGCTAACACAATTACTAATGTTGATTATTTTTTTGTTTATATTGTGGCATCATCCTGGGTGAAGGTAAAATGCTGTTTAAGGCTAGAGTCATATCGGCCTGGGATACATAATCTGAGAGTTCAATCATGTCTCTCTTCGTATAGTTCAAAAAGGTATGTCTCAAGTCATTCAACCCAACTTGGACTATGACAGTGCGTGTTGCTGAGTCACTTGAATGCCTTCGTGATTTGATGAATCCTGGCACATGACAGGCAGCTGACTGTAACCTTCTCCTTGTCCAGCCTGGTGAGGGGGACATCTGTGTGTCTCAATATGGAGTCACCTGTGGCCAAGACATTTGGTTTTGAGGTGTTTTGCCTTAGAAGCTTATTTGCTGTATGTGTTATTATGTGTATTGGTATGTATTTGTATAGCTGTGTGTGCAATGGTTTTCGTTTGGGAGGTCTCATCTTTTGGTAGGCATCTAGTGAGTACCTCTGCGTATGTGGATTTGTGTGTCATGACCTTATTTTGTGTGAGAGGTAAACTGTGTATGCTGATAACCTGTTTGATGTCTGTTTTGTTGTAACTTGAGAGAAGTGATTCAAATTCCATAGTGTAATTACATCTATCACATATGGTATTTGTTTGTTTTAGGAGTAAGTGGTTATCAGTATACATGAGGCAATTACTACATTGTCTCAGGATGCCCATGTTGATCAGGCCAGATGGAGAAATGATGTGAAACTGCTCATCCATTATAGGAGGATAGTATAAACTATTAGGGAAGGGAGTGGGCTAGTCTGACCATTTTTTTTTCACTAGGGCTAAAAAAGGGGCTTATCATATTGAAGGCTATGTATAAGTGTGGCAATGCTGCTCAGTGCAAAACTGTGTTGCCCCCAGTGCAGCAGTTCTAGAAGGATATCACTGACAAAGAGGGAAAAGCGTAGCGGGCCTAGCATAAACCCTTGCAACGGACCTCTATTAAGTTTACAAACTATAAAGGATAAGACATTACAATGCACTTGGAAGGTTGTGTCTTTCAGATAATTATTAAGCCAGCAAATAATGTTATCTCTAAAGTGGAGTCATTTTGAGTTTACTGAGAAGGCAGCCATGGCTTACTATTTCAAAAGGCCTTGTCATGTGAACAAAGACAGAGTAATGAGTCCCTCATTCAGGATGTAATAAATGGTATGAGTTGCCATTACTAGGGAAATTAAGGTACTAATGGCATCTTAGTATAAAAGTTGTTTGTATAAAAGTTTCCCAAATATTTGGTAATAGAGCATGGCTTAAAAATAGGTCTATAATCACTCAGTCCTTAGTAGAAGTGAATTTAGGTAATGGGATTATAACTGCACATTTGAATGCTTGGGGAACCATGTCTGGGGAGAAAGAAAGAGAGTGATTAACAATTTGAGGAAGGGGTTTAGTGATTCTTTCAGCTGCAACCTTTAGGAAGCTGGAATGAAAATTGATGGATTTGGTCATGAGTTGCTAATTTTGAGTAAAAGAGACCTGGTTTGATTCACTGAAATTTTCAGAGAACTGAAAGGTTGCCACACAAGAGCTAGAAGGTATAAATCATGGAATGAAGAAGGTTCTTGTTCTTCATTGGTAAGAGATTACATTTTTAGAAAAGATTTATTTATATCAGTTATAGTGGAATGCAGAAAAGTGAACAACGCCATTAGCAAAGGAGAAGAAGCTGGTTCAATGCTAGCAGTTGAAGAGTTACTGCTTAAAGTACCTCTTAAAGTTTTGCATTTCTTTCCAAAACAAGTCATGTCTAGACCACATTGCTTCCAGTTATTGTCTATGGAACAGGACTTTTGTAGTACTGGTTGCAGTTCTTGTCTCTTTCCTTAGACGTAGAAAAGTCTGGTATGACTCCATACTGTTAGAATTCATTTTCCAGTTCTTCTGGGTGGAATCTTTAATTTTGCTTTAAATGTCCACTGTAAGTCATGGTCAACTGTGTGATCTAAGCATTCTTTTTTTTTTTTTTTTTTTGTAAGGAGTACAGTGTATCCTGAAATACTGTCAGTTCTGAGTTGAAAAGTCTAAAGCAGTGGCAGGGTGAATGATGGCATTTATAGTGGTGGGGGGTCAATCATGCAACAGGGGGCAATCTATAGCATTGATAGGGTGTTCAAATTTGATAACTTATTAGGAAAATATTTCTCCTTTAATTATTTGAGGTATTTTTGTACCTTCTGAGTCACTAAATTGAATTAATGGAAACGGGCCACTCCGAGCACTTTGGAGTATTTCACTGCGAAGCTACCTGTTTTATATGTTGGTTATTAGTAGGTCAAGTTTGGGCTAAGCAAGTTTTTGTATCTCTTCAAAGTAAGGTCATGCATTATTTGGGACAGGCTAAATAGCTGCAACATTTTGTTCAGAGGAAGAGAATCTTGCCCAATAGCACTGATATTGAAATCATCAAGAATTTATGTATTGTTATGTACAATTTTAGGGAAAATGTATTGTAGCGTTTTATGCAAAACAGAGACAAAGGGGGTGGGGATGCAAACTGCTGCAATCCACTTGTAAGTCCGCCTGTGTGAAATGTGAGAGCACTTCAACAGAACTCTTGTCATCTGCAGTAAGAGAATTAGTGCAAACCACAACGGTAGTTGAAGTGATAAACGTTGAAGAACTGCCACCAGATTTAGGACTTGGTCTACTGTCATTATAAGTTATCTTGTATAAAAGTTGAGGAGCAGCAGTCATCCTTTAACCAGGTTTCTGATATGGCAATATGAGGATTTTCTTACAACAGCTATGCTTCAAGATCAGTCCATTTATTATTAAAATTACATACATTAAAGCAATTTTAAGGTCTTTATTTCTGATATGATGGGTGATTGGGATGCACAACTGATGGCTGAGTTGAGGTGGTCTTTGGGTTGATTGAATATCTATTGAATGCTTAAGCTTAAGTAGGAGAGGGTGGAGTTTTGAGAGAAGATCCTTAATTCTAGGTGTTGGGATTGCTGACCTCTGAAGAAGTAATGTCTTTAGGAGAAATTGCTTCCAGTTTACATAAGTAAGTTCATTGTCAGCATCAGTCCATAGAGCATATATTCTCATTTGCTAGTAATGGGCATGTCTGTGGAGTTTGAGGGTTCTTGATATGAATGAGAAAGAGAGGAGATATCTGTAGTGAATAGACTGAAATAATAATTAGAATGGTGAGACAGTCTATCAGTGTAAGCAAAGTGAGTGTTAAGCTTCTACCAGAAGCACTTGAGTTCAATCATACGAAAATCAAGTGTCCCAAAGCCAGGGACTCGAGCAACTTGTAGCTTGTGTATGCTGCCACTCATGCTCAAACTTGAATATTAGTTTGGGTGGGTGACTGAGGAGGAAGTAAGTGTAGATTACGGTCTGGAAAGGTGTTTAAGGTTTAGGTAGAGGGAGTGGAGTTTTAGGGTTAGGGATCGGGAATGGTGTTTTAAGTTTAGGGAGCAGGAAGTGAGTTTTAGGATTTGGGAAAAGAGATTGGAGAATTTAGGGTTAAGAAGAAGAGAAGTTTTAGGGTAAGGGAATCAAGGACTTGGCTTAGAAACTGAGTGGGAGTTTTAAGGTTAGAGTTAGGTCTCTAATAGGGCTAAACAGTTTTAAAGGGTCAGTGTTAGGAGAGATGACCAATTACAGGAGACTAGGCTAGCGGAAGTTCAAGCACTTGCTTTTTCAAGCAATTATACCATAAGCTACTAACATGATTAATTCTAATGAATCCAAGTTTAAACATTGGCATTATAAATGAGTCTGCAAGTCTACTGAGGTTATAACTGTAAAGACTGAGTTAGAAAGTGGCTGTCGATAGGTGATGTTCTAGGGGTATAGGGAAGAATATAGTACGGTACCCCAGAGGTGACAGAGGTGGTATAATGGAGAGAAACAGCATCTAATATTCTTCCCTACATAAAATGCTGAATGTATTTACTATTACACTCTGCAAAACGTTTAGAATTATATGTCTCATTAGCAACTGAATGAACAAAGGAAGAAGTCAATGAAATATAGTTGCATACCGAAGTGTTGTTACAACAGAAAGTACCTTTTTAATGCCATTATTTGCTAGCTTTGTTGTAATTCAGTTTTTTTCTAATGTACTGTTAACGTTGCAGGCTCCTTGGCAGAAAAATGTTGAAGAAATACTTGCTATTTCTGCCTTTTTTCCTCAACTAGTCTTTTACACTTTGCTGGAGATAATTTGTTTTATGGCTGGACTAGTCTATATATTGCCTTAAAAAAAAGCAACCAAAGAATTTAGTTCTATGTTTCTGTCAAACTAAGGTGCATATACTTACTGGCATTAGGAAATGACTTACTATGAAATTTTATAAAAAAAAATCTTATCATAGTTTCTTTCCTTAGTGGTTCTAGTGAATCGTTACTTTTATAGCGCTAGCAGACGCAGATATACACATTTCGGCTCAGAAGTAAAACTGTCAACATTTCCTTAACATCCTTTGACTTACAACATGAAAAAACTGCATAATAAACATGAATAGTGTAGATCTTAAAACTGGGAAAAAGTAAAATATGTGAACTTATTCTGAAGAATGGAGCAAGACACAGAACATAAGGCTAGTGAAGTCTTGATAGCATCACAGATAAACTTTACTTCAGCTCACATAAAAATAATACATGTAAAGTTAGGATTAATGGCTGACAGGGTAACATAACAGAAAAATAATGGAGCATCCTGGAGAACTGTGACACAATGTCCCATGTCCATCCCTGGTATCTATCATATTGGTAGCACACCCCTTTGAGTTGACCCAGTAGTCAGGGACTTAGGGACACACATAGATAGTAATCTAGCCTTTGACCATCATGTGTCTACAGTGGTGAAGAAATCACTCTATGTTGCTCAACTTATAAACAAAGGTATGGCATCTAAGTCCAAGTAAGTCATTGTTTCACTGTATTTGGCATTCATCAGCCCTATCACTGAGTACAACGCCCCCTTTGGTATGTACCTAACCAGGCATATGCAACAATTGGAATGTCCACAGAGGTTCTTCACTAAAAGAATACAGGGTGTAAGTAAAATGTCCTATACAGATTGCCTAAAGGCTCTGCCCCTGTATTCTGTCTCCTACAGGCTTTTGAGGGGAGATCTATGCCTGGCATACAGGGCAGTGTCTGACCCCACTCTGATGGACCTTCCTGCATATCCACAAAACAGCACAAGAATTGCCCATTCTAAAGAATTAAACTCCACATCCATGTGAAGCAGAGTTCCTCCCTAACCCAAGACAGTTGGATGGGAAACCAGAAATTCATCCTTGGTTTGGCACCTAAGTCTCTAATAAACACAAGTTACCTGTAAAACGGTCATCTCCCAGGCCCATACTACTCGCAAATCCTCTCAACTTTCATTTGCTATAACATCTAACAACTGGACCATAATCTCACCAGATATGTATACCAAACTCTTGGGTGTTATAATAGACAACAACCTCAAATATGATATGCATGGAAACCAAACTATTAAAACAGTTAATAAAAAACTTGGCTCCCTATACAAAAACAAACCTTGTCTCACCCCTCGATAGGACTGCCATTGCCCATACCCATCTGCTTTCAAGTCTACTCTATGCCTTGCCAATACTCACTAACTTGAACAAAACTGATCTCAGCAAACTCTAACAGCTACAATCAAATTGCCAGGTTTGCCACAGGAACTCCATACAGGACACACCATTGTCAAAACCTAAACCTCTTAAAATGGCTAGAACTCCCCAGGCTAATCCAATATAATCAACTTACTGTAGCATTCAACATTATTAACCATCCAGAAAAAATGCCCTCCCTTAAAAGGTTACCCATCCCTACAAAAACGCTAGGCTACTTCGTTCCACTAGAAAACTTTTGGTTCAATCTGTTAAAGCTAACAACCTATCTGGAGAATCTTTCTTTGCAAATTCAGTAGGCAAAACCTGGAATTTGCTCCCATCTGACCTTACTCTGAACCCCTCCCTTAATCAGTTCAAAAAAAAAATCTAACACAGTATTTTAAAACTCACTGGTTATGTCCTTGCTCTAACCCTGACTACAGCCTCATCTACTTCCATATCCCAGCAATTTCTATTCACAGCAACTTACCTCTCACACTAAAAGGTTTGAAAAGAGAAACTGTAACATCTTTGCAAATACTCTGTATATAGCTGCACCTATAGGTTTGATAAGAGAAACTGTAACATATTTGTATATAGTTCTGAATATAAACTGTATTATTCATAGGCTTGAAATGTGAGACTGCAACTTATGTTAATACAATATGTCTGTGCATATACTGTAACGTGCTTGTTTTTATCTGTTTGTAAGTTTGGAGCTTTTCTCCCCAGGCCTCCACTGAAAATGGACACATATCCAGTCAGACTATCCTGGTCAACAAATGTAAAATAAATAAAATAAATAAAGCTTGCCTGTGATATAAATAGGACCTGCTGGAGAGATATGTATGTATCCCATAGACTACCGTGTCTATGGAACAGGGTCCCCATCCTTGTGATGCAGAGTTCCTCCCTAACCCAATTCAAGTGCAACTGGATGGGAAACTAGAAATGTATCCTTGGTTTGGCACCAAAGTCTCTAATGTACACAGGTAACCTGTAAATGGGTCATCTCCCAGGCCCATGCCTTCACTTTCAAGGTATCAGAACTTGTCAGACATTTGGGATGCATGGCTAGGCTTAACAAGGCACTTGTGGTCATTAGCCTAGTAAACACCTATGAACCCAAGTAGACAGTCTCTCCACCCAGGGATGGTCTATTACTCCCCTGTAAGGCTCATCTTGAAGTGCGTTATTGCATTTAGAAAATGGATATTTTTTTATACACAACACATACACACACACATATCTATCAATCTATATATATATATATATATATATATATATATATATATATATATATTTTATTTAACACTTCTGACATAAAATAGTACCTTTGAGATTGTATCATGCTATATAGTGCTTTTATTTCACGTGTGTGTGTTAATGTAACTTTTAATGTACTTTTTAGTGTGTGTGTGTGTTAATGTAACTTTTAATGTACTTTTTAGTGTGTGTGTGTGTGTGCGCGCACGTGTCTCTTGCATTTTGTTAAATAGGTGCCCTTAAAGTATTATTTGGGTTTCTTTTCTGTTAGCCTTTCTTTAAATAGATATCTGTTCTGACCTCCTTTGTGGAAGATCATGGGCATGCCAGAAGATTTTCTCTTTATGTGGGTTAATGTTTTATGTATTGCTTATTTAATTGTGAATGTTAATCCTTTTTTTCACCATGTAACAATATTTTATACTTTGTATATCTGTGTGGAGCTTTTCTCCCCGGGCCTCTACTGAAAATGGAAATATATCCAGCTAGACTAGCCCGGTCAACAAATGTAAAATAAAAAATAAAATAAAAAAATGTGTGTGTATGTATGTCATTATTTATTGTGTGATATTTTACGTTGATGTCTCATTATGTCTACAATTACATTTATAGTTAAGTGAATTTTATTCCTGTTTTTCTGCTTAACTGGCAGGATAATTTTCATTATTATGTTTTGTTTGACTATTTGTTGATATGGTATCCTGCTGCCATATTTAGCAATGAAATAAGTTTTTTGGAAGAGCTTCATAATAGTTAAGTATCTTCATAATAGTTTAGTGATGAACATGGGCCAGGATTCAGAAAAATACTCCCTTAGTCATGTAATTTACCTACCCCAGGAAGGTCAATTTACACAACTGCAAGAAATGTAATATAGGAACGGGTTCTCTTCAGAACTTCGAAATACCAAAATCCCAAGGTTCAGAATAACAAACTCAAAACCTTGAGATCTTGGAATCTTGGAATTCTGAACCCCCAAAAAGCAGTCAACACAACACAAAACATGCTTTTGCAGGGGGTGCAAGCCCCCATGCACCCCCACTCCCCCTGCTACTTAAATATACCAACTCTGAGATCACACTACAGGGAGGAAAAGGGAAATCTCCCGTTCCGTGCTGTATGCCAATCTCCATTCAGGATTTTGAAGCTTTAAAACTTTGATCATATGGTCTTCAATCATATGAATTTTGAAGTTTTAAGCTTTGAAATGCTGAAGATGACCAATAGGAACAAATTAAGCTACAATGAGGAAAACCTCATTATTGGCTAAACTGCATGTCTCTGAACTGCTCTATATCGCTCCTGCTGTAAAAATTACTTTGCAGATGTAATTACCTCTGAGGGCCTATGCTTCACATTGGAATTGCTATTCCTCCATACTCTCTGACACACACACATTCAGATATTCATGCAACACATATATAAACAGACATCCTACTCTAACACAGACATCCATTCAACATCACATACCACCCCACATTCAGAAAGACTCACAAATACACACACAGACTCTCTAACCCCCTATATACCCCCCCCTCCGCCACATGAGCACCCAGGCAGACGCATGCTTAAATGCAAACACATGCAGACTCAAAAGTCATTCTAGTTCATTCATACCTCTACACACACACAGCTACACAATCACACCTGCCAGAACTCTTGGAGGACATTAATTCTGCAATCTGCTATCATTATACTATTTGTCTATGCTATAAGCAGAAATGGTGCTTGTATTCAATAGTTCTCATACTCCAGTGATTCTTCTAGAATCATTCTACGTTTACTTCCTTAGTAAGCAGTGAATTGGAGTGTGGGGTCTCTTTGTGGATTGACTAAAGCTTAGCAAAAAAAAAATATATATATATATATATATATATATATATATATATATATATATATATATATATACTACAAAGTAATTTTTACAGGGTGGGAGGATGGCACAATGGTTAAGGTGTTTACCTTGCAGACACAAAGTGTAGGTTTTGATTCTCACATGGGGTAATTGGCTAGGCTTAAAATGGCAAACAAAGGCAATAAGCCTAGTACTAATCTATGAACCTATGAAGATGCATAAAGATTCAATCTTTAAAGGAAAGATTAAAAAATTCAGCCTCTCCTGTCATGCTTATAGTAAAAGCAATCTGATCCTCAGTTACAAAGCCTATCTTTAATAAAACCTTCTTAACAGCCTAGAATTAAAAGCAACACAGACCTTTAAAAATCCATGAATAAAGTTTCCAACAAGCTTTGGAATATTCACCTTACTTCACCTTAAACAATGAAAAATATTGGTTAAGTAGAATAGTGGGGGGAAGCTAGAATATGAGATATCTGAAAATTAAAAGTGATTAAAAAATAGATACATTCATGGATAAACTTACTCAGAAATATCAAAGGACAGATTACTATGAAAAATTACCATTTTTTTTGAAAAAAAAAGTAATGAAAAAATATAACAAGAAAAATTATGAGCCAGGTCAGTGATATTTTGGAATAATGCCCTAATATGGCCCAAGCAACCTGAGTTTGATTAATGGCTGAGGTGCTTGAAGAAGCTAGTAGGGAAGATGAGCATGTTTACCCTGGGAGGAGCAGAGTATAAATGGCCCATTCTGGGTTCCCTATTATATCCTCGAAGACGCACTTACCCAAATACATAAACGCCGACACGTCTCCATCGAACCACATAAACATGGATCGTCCTGAAGCACAAAATCCGAAACATGAAATTGTCATGGTTGGCCCTTCCGTGGTATAGCTCGGTAAGGTAAGTGTTAGATAGTTACGGACCTTAGGGTTAGGGTGCGGGTTAAGGCAAGTGCATAGATGGTAAGGTATGTCAGATTTAGTGTAGGGTTAGATGTAGGGTTTTGTTATGTGTATGTGTGGATTATTTATTTTGTTTGGGTATAGCTTGTTAAGGTAAATGTGCGATAGTTACGGACCTTAGGGTTAGGGTGCGGGTTAAGGTAAGTGCATAGATGGTGGTATATGCAAGGTGTAGTGTAGGGTTAGAAGTAGGGTTTTGGTTGGTGTATGTATGTGTTTGTTAGTTTGTTTGGGTAGGTAGTATGTAGCGGGTGGTGGGGTGGGACAAGTATGACGGTTCATGGTTTTGAATTTCGCGGTTCAGGGTGTTCAGTGTATTCGCGGTTCGCGGAATATGTGTCGGCATTTTTATATTCGGTTATTAGGGCTTTCGAGCTTGCAATATAGACCCCCATTCTGCAGCTATCCTTTGGGGTAACGGGTGAGGCATGTGGCCTACCAGCCAATGGGTGGTTCATCAGACTGCTGATTGGTGGTAGACTTTACTGAGCAAGTGCAAAGGAGTTATTCTGAGCTACATTATGTAGGTTCTCATCCAAAGTCCATAATGTTTTTCTTCTTCTGAAATCATCTATTCCTATGTCCTTGTAGATATGGCGATATAGAACAGAATTCAATATTCAGATTATGGCTTGATGAGCTATTCACAGCAGCTCCTTTGTATGCATTATTGAGCTCATCCATCTTTTTCTCACATCATCTTGATTTAAAGCGATATATTCTCACTGCTCAAGGCTCATTTTCATTTACATTGTCATTTAACTGCAGTAATATTCTTTGATGCCATAAGCATTAATGCATGAATAAATACTGTGCTCATGTACCTCTATCACGCATTTATGTAAACAGAAAGCGTTGTGACCCATATTAAAAACATTTAAGAATAGGGAAAACAATACCTGACCATACTCTTGTGTCTGTAATTACCAAACTACTTATGATTTTAAACAGCATTTACAATTTCAGCATATGTATTTTTACAATGAAATTATGCCCCCACTGTGGCATGATCATACAGCCTTGGAAACTGAATTGAGGAATTAATTCATAATTTATTCACATTTTCCTAAACAAATTGAAAAAAAAAATGCATTTGTAGTTGTAACTTTTAAAAGTCATGTTTGCCTGAAACTGAGAATAGTAATTTATGAAAGTATCTCAAAGCAGTCTTTTATGCGCTACAAAAACATGCAATTTAAGAGTGTTTTCTTGACACTAATTACACAGTATAGTACCTAGAATATGCTGTGGCATATCTCTTCAACTCCTCCTTCAAAAATACTGAATTTGAAATAATTTCTGATCATACAGAAATTAGACAGTTATTATAAAACAATGGAAAGATGAATTCTGCAAAGTAGTGGTATAAATAAATGAAATCCTACATTAATAAATCAGTAGTACCTTGCAATGAGCAGTGTTAAATCAACAGTTCTGCTCTGAATGTATAATGTTATATCTAGATGAAAAGAAATCAGATTAGAATGTCTGCGTTATTTGCAACAAATCTAAAATTTTACACGCTCCAATGTGCATTTCTATGTTTTACTACATAAGAAATTCAGTTCTTTCTATTATGCCAATCTTGATTTTACCCTATTTCTAAAAATAATGGTCTTATTTTCACTTAAGCAAAATACTACACAGCTCATGAAATCTAAACAAACGGAGCAACTAATTTTAGTGAAGCCTGAAATGTTGCCCTTAGTCTAACAGTTTCTGTAATACTTATAGACAAGACTGTTCAACAGGAAATATTAGTTTGTTCAGCATTTATAAATGTGTAAGTACAGTTCATTATGTCCCCTACTGTGTCGATGTACTAGTGTGGTACATTCATGCTATACATTTGTAAAAAGTAGATGAGAAAAAAATGCATTATTTAATGTGCCAGCTTTAGGATGCAACAAACTGGACACATCAAATAAAATTTCCATGTACAGTTTTCATTTTTACTCCTACCTTTTCAAAAGTGACCAGGTGTAAAATGTTGGTAATGACTACAGGTGATAGAAAGCAGTGAAAGAAATTCCACAGGTACTGCTGAAAAAGAACCCAGCAGTATGAAACTGAAATGGGAGTCTAAGGCTATAATATACTTCTGACTATGAATGTTTGTTGTCTTAATCCATATTTTATCTAAAATAAAGAATAATTAAGAATAATTTTGCAAAAAAAAAATAAAATTTATGAATGAATGTTGCCAAGTATTGAAAGAAGCTGAATGCTTTGCTTCTAACCAGACAGACATTCTGAATCGCTCTAAACACCCTTGAGCTACTCATTTGCTGTTACCACAGTTCATATCTCTCAGCAACCCTGTTTGAAAAAAAGGTGCTCACAATGTGCAAAGCTAACTAGAATCTGGAGAAAATTATGATGAAGGAGCTGAGAAAGTGGTTGTTTGATGCCTTATCCAAATTCTTGGGGTTAATGGCCACAACCATGTGTACACTATCCGTTCTCTGTAGGGCATAATGTGAAACAATCCTCCTACTGACCCATGCCTAATATGGTTACCAGCAGCTTCCCTATCATTTAACCAAACATTCAGAATTTCAAATGTGCCTTTATCGACAGCTTAATGTCGAAAAGGCCAAATTTCAAACACAGGGAACACATCCGCAAAAAAAAAACAAACAAAATGCAAAATAAAGTAGGGGGCTTCACCCCCGCACACCCCCATCCCCATGTGGGGGGCTGTGGCCCCCTCAACCCCCTACATAAATATATAAACTCCAAAATCGCACCACAGTGGAGGAAATGACATAGTCCTGAAAACAGCCCAGTGATTTTTTTCCCTAGGAAAAAAAATTGTTGTTCCATGTCTTCGGATTTCACCTTTTCAACATTAGGCTGTCGATAACGCAACATTCGAAATTCTGAAAGTTTGCATAAATAATAGGGAACCTACCAGCAGACTTGTTAACATTTATCAATACAAGCCCCTGAATGATCATGGATTAGCAATCTTTATAGAAAGATCAGCAACTGATCACCATCCCACCTAAAATATACATAAAGCTGGCCTTCTACTAGAATATGCCCATTTCAGAACTAGGGTATCTAGTGTCACCAAAGGAAATCCAGCCATTTCATTAGCATGACAGTATGGTATAACAGCTGAATACAACATTATAATATGAATGGGTTTACGTGATAAGCTGATTAACAACAGGCATCTCTATCACAGATAAAAAATATTAGGCAAAATAATGGACTAATTATAAAGAAACAGTAAAATGTATAAATTTTTAGTCTCCGATAGCCTATACTCAGAACACTCAACTGTCCCTATTTTGGAGGAATGCTCCTATATTCAGGACTGATTTACCCCGACATAGGATGTCCCTACTTTTGGAGGTGTCCCTATTTTCAGGCTTTATTTACCTTCAGACAATTTTCTGAATCCCCTTCATCACATCTGATTTTTGAAGCATAAGTACATGGAAAACCACACTGCATGACCAACATATTAGTGGCACCAATAATGTAAAGAAATTATTACACTTTCTCTTTGATAATGTCATTGTATTTTTCAATCTTTTTTTGTCACACTCTGTTTTTTACACGTGTTTCTGAATATTATCCCGCATTCCTACTGGAATTGGAAGAGTTATGCTGCTATTTAGGATTTACATTTTATGCAAATCAGATGCACATTTTTTATCTGAATGTTCCTATTTTCAGTGCCTGCAGATCAAACACTATGACTACTTAATGCCTGCGATTTTTTGCATGACCATTTTCTATCTTAGTCATCATCAAGGTACGTATATGTTTACATGATTCTGGAATGTAATCTTATATATGCATTTACCATCAGGAAGTGTAACTCTCTCTCATCAGGACATAAATAATTTCCCTGGTCTGCTTGATCCCCAATGGTAAGATATGTTTGGGTTTTCTTTTTTTTTTTTTTTTTGATGTAGTCATATTTGCTTCCTTTCTCATTCATTCTGAGCTGGTGGGCAATGGATAACAGAGGCTTTCAGCCAAAACCAAGTTACATAAAACAAAGTCACAAGAACAAGTAGAAATGCTTTCATACTGCAGCTGCACCAGAAAGTACAGTCGAGTAAGTTGAATTTACCATAACGGTAGATGTTAAAATGATCACTGCTGCAGTAACCTTAGCTATACGTGTTGTATCCTGCCAAGGCTATAACAGCCGGCCAGCTTCCAATGCTTCAGGGCACCTTCCATGCATCCAAACTGTCAAACATCTGAAGCTAAATGTCCACACCCTGGCATAAAAAACACACCAAAAAGCAAGAGGGTTGGAGGGAGGGAACATCTACTGCAGCAGTGATCATTTGAACATTTACTGTTATGGTAAAGTCAACTTAGGTAACTGTACTATGCCCTTCATATGATCACTGCTGCAATAAACTTAGTTATATGGGTAGAATAACATAGCAAACTATATTTGGGAGCTGGAAGTAGAAGGTTTCAGGAACCTCTGGAGAATGATCCTAGCAAATGATGAAATAGACCTAGTGAAGGAATCCAGCTTATACAGCTTTGCAAAAGTATGTACAGAGGACCAACTTTCAACTTCTAGAATCCAACTCTTTCCAAAAAGTCATAGAAGCCAAGGTCCTTGTATAGTGGCCCTTGACCCTGCCTGGAATAGATTTGTCATTGCAAGTATAACAAAAGCTAACAGCCTTAGATAACCATTTAGAAATAGTCTGTTTTGACATTGGTTGTCTCTTCTTCTTACCTTCACAAGAAATTAACAAACTGATCCAATGATCTGAACGATTTAGTTCTGTCAAGATAGAATCTGAGTCGGCTGTAGACTTCCAAGGTATGGAGTATCCTTTCTCTCATTTTTAGGTTAAAAAATTGTGAAATGCATAGTTTGACTTAAAGTAAACATGGATAGCACTTTAGGCCTAAAATAAGGATCAGTTCTCAAAGAAACCCCGTCTTTCTGGAAAATGAGGTAGGGTTGACTCAACATAAGAGCGTGCAACTCGCATAACCTTCTTGCAGAGGTCAGAGCAATCAAAGCTGTTTTCCATGTTAAGAACCTCAAGTCAGTCAGATTAGCTGGTTCAAAAGGAGCAAGTGTTAGTTCCTCCAACACAAAATTAAGATCACAAATTGGGGTTACCAGTTTACTTGGAGGTTTCTTATGCAAAACCCCTTTCAAGAACATTTTGACATATGACTGCCTTGAAAGAGGAGGCTCCAAGGGCAGACATACTGAAATGACTGATAAATGAATCTTGATAGAGGAATAAAAAAGGCCATAGGATAGTAACTCTCACAAATATTGTAAAAACAGGGAACTATTAGCCCTGAATGGGTGCTGGTTATGTTGTTGACACCAGCTAGAAAATCTTTTCCATTTGCTAATATATATGATTTTTTAGTAGCTGGCTTTCTTGCTTCCATTAGTACCTGTTGCACATCCTCATAAAAAAAGTGCCTAAAAGGAATTAAGACCCCCATCATTCAGGCAGTCAATTCAAGATGATTGATGTTGGGGTGTATCAAACACCCCTGTTCTTGTGTGCATAGATCAATTCTGTGTGGAAACTTGTGGTAATTGCCCATGGCCATTTCCAAAACGAGGGAAAACCACAGTTGCTGGGCCAGAAAGGAGTCACCAGAATGATCTCGGGGGATTCTTTCTGAATCTTCAGTAGTACCCTGGATATTAGTGGAAAGGATGGAAAGCCATACAGGAACATTCTTGTCCAAAGAAAAGAACGGGCATCTGTCTTCCAGGCCTTCTTGCATGGAGTCTTGCAATAGAATTTTGCCTGTGGATTGCTCAGAGAGAAGGCAAAGAGGTCTACTTGAGGAATTCCCCACAGATGGATCAAATCTTGGAAGACTCCCAGATCTGATTTCCATTTGTGAGAGTCTTCCCTGGTCCTGCTTTGTTTGTCTGCCACACAGTTTTGCTCTGATGGAATGAGGATGCCTGTAGAGTGAGATTAAGCTGTAAAGCTATATCCCAAGCAAACATTTCTAGTCTGCAAAGGTGGAACAGCCTGGTCCCCCCCTTGCTTGAAGATGTATCATGTCACTGTGGTATTGTCTGCAACCATGTGACGAGGCTCTGAGAACAAAGATGGTTCAGAGAAGTAAGTGTCTTGATTAGGGCAAGCAACTCCTTGATATTTATGTGCTTGTATCTGTCCTTGGTGTCTCACACCACCTGCACATTTATCTCTCTTGAAACTGCTCCTCAAGCAGAGTCTAAAGCATCTGTGGTAACGGACTGCTTTGGTGCAGGGAAGAAGGGCAGACATTGATTTAAGGATATCTCTTGTATCCACTAAGCACTTTCTCTTCTGGAAAACCCCAGTACTAGGATCTGAAAAGATAAAGGGTGTTGATGCTGGGACCAAAGAGATTTCAGATACCACTGTATCTTTCTCATGCAGTGTCTTGCCAGGGGTATCATGAGAATAATAGATCCCATGAGACCCAACATCCTGAAGTATTTCCTCAAGGTGACTGAAGATTGAGTGGAAAAATGTAGAAATAAATCTAAATAAAGATCTATTTTTCCTCTGGAAGAAAAGATCTTTGAACTGAGGTGTTTAGTTGACATCCCAGGAACACAATCCTGTGTGAGGGAGTCAAGAAAGACTTTTAAATGTTCTCCTGGACTCCCAGCTTGTACACGAGATCTCTTACCCAAGACAGAGATTCCTGACATTTTGAAAGACTCTGGAAAGATAAGCAAGTCATCTAAATATGGAAAAGCTTGGACATCCTGTACATGCAATGAGCTATAACTGGAGCTAGACACTTTGTGTATACTCTTGGTGCAGTGGATAGTCCAAAGAGTAAAGCAAAGAACTGATGAAGTGATTCAGGCACACAAAACCATAGGAAACACCTGACATATTGGTGAACAGGAATGTGATAAGCATCTTTTAAGTCTTATGTTACCAGGAAACTTGAAAGAAGAAGAGGCAACAGGTTCTGAAGTGACATCATTTTAATTTGGGCACTATCACAAGCAGGCTTAGGAAAGAAAGATCCATAACTGGTCTCCAAGTGCTTTCTTTCTAGGAACATTCTTGAATGAAACCCTCTCCCCACCTGGGAAGGAAGAACTGGCTCTATAACTCCTTGGGGGAGCATGTAATAAAGAACAGGTGGAAGGAAAACAGTGTTATCTGCAGGATGAAGAATGACCCCTCTAAAGGAGGAATTTCCTGCCACTGCCATCTGTAACTCTGATGAATAATTTTCAGAACCCATTTGTCGAAACAATCTATTGCCAAAGAGAAAAGTGGAAATTCAGACTTTCTGAAAGGGAAAAAAGGTCAGGGTGTGACGGGGGGGGGTCAGATGGTCTCTTGAGTAGTCATTAAGACTTGTTGGAGTATCCTTGGTTTTGGAAGGTTTGAGACTTCTTTTTGGAACCTCCTTGCCACTTCTTCTTAAATGTCTATGTACCTGAATTCTATTGAGACTGAAAGGCGAAGTGGTACAGTAGTTAAGGTATATGACTTTCATGAGCAGGGTGCAAGGTTTGATTCTCACCACAGGAAAGAGCTTTACAAATTGAAGATGTTTATTTTAGGCTTTACCAGCAAGGCTCATCCAGACTCTGCTACACTTTGCTGTGAAGGAAAGGTTAGTTTGCTTTTATTTGTTCTATTTTGCATTACTTTATTGCCTTTTTATATTTTGAATATTGTGGTTTGTTTTCTTTACCTTGTGTTTTACTTGCATTCTGCTTTAACTGCATATTAAAAATTCAAAGAGACCACAGCTCTGTCTCTTCTGAGTCATGCAGAAATTAGAACTGATCTATTAAGGACTCATTCATAAGATAGAAGGGGTCACTTAAGGTTAATCATTTGTGAACTGAGGGGGTGGAGCTCAGAACTAAACCTTCTATTTAATGGGTAAAATAAAACATTTCAGAGCTTTACCAGAAAGGCTCATCCCGACTCTGCTACACTTTGCTGTGAAGGAAAGGTTAGTTTGCTTTTATTTGTTGTATTTTGTATTACTTTATTGCCTTTTTATATTTTGAATACTGTGGTTTGTTTTCTTTACCTTGTGTTTTACTTGCATTCTGTTTTAATTGCATATTAAAACTTCAAAAGAGACCACAACTCTGTCTCTTCTGAGTCAGGCAGAAATTAGCACTGATCAATTAAGGACTCATTCATAAGACAGAAGAGGTCACTTAAGGTTAATCATTTGTGAACTGAGGGGGTGGAGCTCGGAACTAAACCTTCTATTTAAGGGGTAAAATAAAACATTTCAGAGCTTTACCAGAAAGGCTCATCCCGACTCTGCTACACTTTGCTGTGAAGGAAAGGTTAGTTTGCTTTTATTTGTTGTTATTTTGTATTACTTTATTGCCTTTTTATCTTTTGAATACTGCAGTTTGTTTTCTTTACCTTGTGTTTTACTTGCATTCTGTTTTAATTGCATATTAAAACTTCAAAAGAGACCACAACTCTGTCTCTTATGAGTCAGGCAGAAATTTTACCACTGTCTTTCTAGTTGCCTGCCTCTTATGTTAATTTGACCATATATCTAATTTAATCTCTGCTATCACTGGCTTGTGTGAGTAATCACAAAATTATCATTCATGAAATCACTATTTAAATTTATTGGCCATCCTACTGTATTCCGTAGTACCAGAATACAAATGTGACCACCCCTTTCAATCCATCTTGCTGTTTTAAAAATAGTAACTCTCCACTAAACCTTAACTTTTTAAACAGGTAAAACATTAAGTTACCTACTTTCACATCTAACTTCTCTAGTGCACACTGCAGTGTGCATTTTTTCATCTTACCTTTAAGCATCCCTGGGACTAGCACTTGCTCCAATACCTGCTGGAAAGCACTAGGAAGCCTTAAACTGATAAAAGCACTCAACTCTCCTTGTTAATAAGGAGAAATTAATCGTAGGCACTGAACAGCCTATAATTGCAAAGTACCTTGCTAAGGTAAGGGAAAACAGCTCCTGTACTTTACAAAAAAAAAAAAAGCACCAAACCAGGCATGTCCAAGGGTCAGCTTCCAGCGATTTCTCCTGTCCACCTGGTGAATTTGGGCATACTGGGGCAATGCAGCAATTGCCTCATGTACACAGACAACCCTCTCCTCCTACCAACCAACACTAGAACCTGTGAGAGATGCACTTACATAGCCAAACTGGAAGCAAAGCTCTCTACCCAAGATTGTGCTAGACAGTCAAGAGGAGAAGGTTAACACCCACACTACACCTCAAGCAACACATAGCCCTTCTAAACCCACACCACCAACACCCACATATAGCAACACTAAATCCACATATGCGGAGGCCCTTAACTGTAACCTGCCCAAGCAACAAGGACCTCTGAAGCTGAAATGCAAATAAACACCAATCACAAGCAAAGTGTCAAATAGCTCACAACACCAGTGCGCCACCCAGCAACAGCCCCTAAGGCAAGACAACGTACCTAACACTTTAGTCATAGGTGACTCTATAGTCCGGCACACTGATGTCCCACTCACCAGGTTGAACAAGGAGAAAATTACAGTCAGCTGCCTGTGGGGTGTCAGGATCTGCCACATAATGCATGCACTCAAGTCACTCCATAACAAGTACAAATATGACTGTCATTGTCCATGTAGGAGTGAATGACTTGAGATGTACCTCCCTGGACTACATGAAAATAGACATGGAAGAGCTCTCGAATCATGTGGCCCAGGCAAGTATGACCCTAGCCCTGAGCAGCATCCTGCCTTCACCCAGAATGATACCATAATATAAGGACAAAATGATTGACTTCAACAATTGGCTAAGCTTTTGGTGTCATTCAAAGGGGATCCAGTATCTGTCTGCCTGGGACGACATAATCAACAAACCACGATGCTTTGCCAGAAATGGTCTGCACTTGTCGCCCCTGGGATTCAGGTTACTGGCTAAGGCTCTTGCCACCCCTATAGTACCTTTTTTAGGCAAAGTTCAAAGAACAAAATCACCACCGTAACAGGTACAAGCATGCAAAATCTGAAGGTAATGCTACTCAATGCTAGAAGTCTAAACCTCAAAATGCACTCTCTTGAGGCACTCCTAAAAATGGAGAACATCGATATCTGTGCAGTAACTGAGACCTGGTTCAAGGCTCCAGACAACATCCCTGCAATACCAAGCTGCAACTCTTACCACACTTTTTGGCCACCAAACCAGGACCGAAACACTAAAGATGGAGTAGTGTCCATATTCACCAAGGATATTCACACCACCAGGTTAGTTGCCTAACACAATGCGTCTGAAATTCTCCAGGTGAAACTAACACTAGGTAAGACTGCAATCCAAATTGTAGCTTGCTACAGATCCCCCACCATGCCCCAAGATTCTCACTACACCTTTCTAAACATACTGGAAAATATTAAGATAGAACCAAACACCCTAATACTGAGTGATTTTAACTACCCTGCCATTAACTGGGAAAACTACTCATGTACCAACACCTTTGCCTAATGGTTCTTGGAATTCATAAATTCCAATGCCCTGGATCAACTAATCCAAAGTCCCACCAGGGGCTCCAATATCCTAGACCTGGTCATTACCAACATGGGAAATCGATGATATGGTCAACCCCTCGTTAGTCAGGTCTGACCATAAGCTAATCACTCTTAACATCCACATCCCACCCCCCAGTAAGGAAACCTCCATAAAAAAACTTCTCCAAAGCCAACGTCATGCTACTCAAGTCAGAAGTGACAAACTTCATGACACTCATGCAGACAGGAGCTGAACGTTCAACTGGTGAATCCTACACTAAGGCACTGTACGAGCACATCCACTCATGCATGAATTGTGCCATCCCAAATAGAACCAAGATGCTCTCCTCCAAAAAAAGGAAGCCAATCTAGTGGTCCCCTGCCATAAACAAACTTTACAACAAAAGGAAGAAACTGTTGCAGAAAAGAGGAAAATCCCAGGATGCAAAAAACTCCCTTACCAGCCTCAGTAAGAAAATGAGATCCCTCATAAAATCCTCCAAAGCTAGTTACAAAAACAAAATTGCCAAATATTCCAAAGATAACCACAAGGCATTCTATAACTATGTCAAGAATCTAAATGGCAATGCTCAGATATGCTCTGAGCTAAAACAGAATGGAATTAAATATACTGATCCCAAGGATATTGCCAATATCCTGGCAGATCGATTCAGTGCCAACTTCACCCCCCTCTCACCCCCTAAATGGCCCATCTCAATACTGGATGATTGCCAAATAGTAATAATGGCCACACAGGTAAAAAACGCACTCTCCAAAGCTAAGAATGCAGCATCTGTGGAACCAGATGAAATCCCGGGCTGTATACTACATAAACTACAATATGAACTGGCACCTCACCTAAGTGTCATGTTTAATCATAGCCTCACCTCAGGTTTTGTGCCCACTGAGTGGTGCAGAGCTACAGTTATCCCACTCCACAAGGGGGGATCCACCTTGGATCCCGGAAACTACCGTCCCATCAGTCTGACAAGCCTTATCTGCAAGGCCATGGAGCGTATTATCATGGAACTTATAAACAAAGACATTGGCAACCTTCAAACTCTGGACCCCACCCAGTTTGTGCTCGTGAAGGGCCAATCCTGTCTCCTGAACCTGACTGACTTCTTCAAATCAGTCTCCAGAGCCATGGACAAGGGTAAGGTGGTTCACACAGCCTATCTAGACCTTGCCAAGGCCTTTAACACCATCCCCCACTCTGGAATCCTAGATAAACTTACTAAGCTGGGCATTAATCCCTATGTCACCCAATAGGTCGCCATCTGGCTTACTGACAGAACCCACACTGTAAAAGTAGCCGACTCCAAATCCAGCTCCAGACAAGTGGAGTACATCAGGGTTCAGTCCTGGGACCGCTCTTATTTGGCATCTACGTCTCTGAAGTACAGGCCAACACTAAGGGACTCTGGCTAACAAAGTTCGCAGATGACTGCAAACTGGGAGCCATTATTAAATCCCCAAATGATGTGGATACTCTACAAAAGGGCCTTACAGAAACAGATGCTTGGTGCCAGAGCCATGGGCTCAAGCTCAGTGCCAAGAAATGTATAGTTATCCCCTTTGGGAAAAAACATGTACCCATGAATTACCACATAGGTGGAAGTACACTAAACACTGAAAGTGTGATAAGACACTTAGGGACACAGGTGGACAGTGGTCTCACCTTTGATAACCACATCACCACAACAGTCAGGAAATCCTTCTATGTGGCACACCTCATCACTAAGGGCTTTTCATCCAGAAATAAGGAGGTCATTGTCCCACTGTACTCATCCCTCATTAGACCCATTATAGAATACAACACCCCATTTGGTATGTACCTCTTAAGACATCTGCAACTACTGGAAAGGCCACAGATATACCTCACCTAAAGAATCACAGGCTTAAAAGCAGATGCCCTATGTTGACCGCCTTAAAAAACTCCAGCTATACTCTGTTGCATAGCGTCTACTCTGAGGCGATCTCTGCTTAACATACAAGGCCATGTCAAACCCAGAGCTGTTGGACATGCTACACTTAAAGAAATCCCAATCCCTCAGAGCCACACGCTCCAGGGATCTAAACCTTGTCATCACAATAAACAAAACATGCTGGAGGGATAGGTTCCTGACCCAGAGACTCCTCAGACTCTGGAACAGACTGCCCATACATGTCAAGCAGAGTGCCTCTTTGGCCCTCTTCGTAAGGAACCTTGATGATTGGATGAGAGAAAGGAAATTCACCCCATGGATCACGTCAGTCACCCTGCTAGACAAGGGTCCAGGGAAGTAAATAGTGTGGGAAGAAATAGTCAGGGAATTGTTATGGCTAGGCTTGTATAGGCCCTAGGGCTGATAGCCTAGTACCAACCTAAGAACCTATGAGACTGCTTGTTCTGTTTTTGCTGAAATTGGATGAGGAGAAAGAAACTCCCTCAGGCAATTTGGAAAAGGAGGGCTGAAAAATCTTAGAGATTCCCTAAATCAGCTTGCCCCTATCATCACACTTTTTGATCACCTCTGCAGCAGAGGAGCAGAGGACCCAAAAACTAAATCTTTATCCAAGGGAGAATTTAAAATCTTATTTATAATATAATCTGGAAGGTTCTGAGAATGCAGCCCTCCTTAAAACTGCACAGTGACCATAGCCCTGGAAGAAGTATCAATAGAGTCATACACACACTGCAAACAATGAGTACTGATTTGTACAACAGAAGAAACTAAGTTATTTAATGCAGATTTTTCTTCACAAGAAGAAGCTGTAGATAAAATATTCCTCATACTTTCACAATATGTTTTGAATAACTTTAACATATTTGCCTGACAATTCAAAATTCTGAAATTCAAAGTTGAAAAAGTATACACTTTTTCCCATACCTATCAATAATTTTCCATCCTTATTAGAAAGAGTAGGAATAGAATTAACTAAGTGCTTAGCAGGAGAAGAGTCAACTAAGGGGTCAGGTTTGGGAATAGTGTATACAAATTTGAAAGAATGTGGAACTTTACACATCTTATCTACCTTTTTAGGCACAGCTGGCTGACTATCAGGAAAACTGCAGGCAGTAAGACACACATCCCCTAGGACAGGAGGAATGGGTGTAGGTACTAGAAAATCCTTCTGTAACAATAGTATTTTTTGAGGGGATTGAGAAACTTCACTGTTTTCCCACTGAAAACACTGTGCCATTCTAGAAATAGCCTTAGAGAAAGAGAAACTCCACAGAGAGAATCAGAAAGAGAACTCTCCTCTGACTCTGAATCAGAAATCTAAGAACAAAACTCTGAATCCATCCCTGCATCTTCTTGTTCAGATTCAGAATTTTGAATCTCTTCATGAAAGGAGGTATCTCTCTTTCTTTTACTACTTTACAAAAAGGATCAATAGCCTGAATCAGACTGTGAACCAGTCTCAGTAAACTCTCCTATCCAAAGGAAGTTGAGGAAGAGTAGATACATTCTTGGTTTTCTGTTTTTTTCCGAAAGGAAAAATGGGGTCAACAGTCTTATTAAAAGAAGCCACTGCTTCCCCAGGGGTGGACAAAGCATTCTGATACAACAAAGAAACCTTCCCTGTTCCCTTCCCCAGGACCGCTTCTCCCTTGCCCACTGAGAGGACCCCTACAGCCACAGAGGACATGGCTAACCCTCGGTCCATAGTGACTGTAGGTGCTATATCAGAGGGATCCACAGTGAAAGGTGGGTTGTATGAGGTACAACAAATGGCCACAGCAGAGTCACCCACCTGCAGCTGAGGCAAGCTGCTAGACTGCTCACTCAGCTTTTTCTTTTTTTGGCTGGAAGAAGGAAAGACCCAAAAAAAAAAAACAACTGTTGAAAGGTGCAAGGAACAAAACAAGAACCTTAGCGTAATAAAATGTAATTGCCACTTTTGTAAAATAACTTCTTCAGAAATACAAAGCACTGAAAGTCAAATTACAATATATACAAAAATCAACCAATAAAATCCTAAAAACAATTTACTAAAGTAATAAACTTAAAACGAGCTTTAATAATATCAGTAATTGTCACTTAAAGTGCCCTTAATCTATGTTCCTTTAAAAAACATTTAATATTCATCATTTCATTTAGGTCAGGGGGGCATCAGCTCTTAATTTTACTTGCCATTCAACCTGTTCTTTCTCTGTCAGATTTTTATATACACCCCCCTTCTACTTTCAAAAACTTGTTCAAGAATTGCAAATATGAATTTCTTACAACAGTTTACATGAAACAGAATGTCTATAAAGAGCATTGTTCACATCCTTAGATTTTAAAGTATAAAGATGTTCCCCAATTCTCTTTCTAAAGCTCCTGGTAGCCACCCCTACATAACAAACTAGTACAACCAGAGCAAAGAGTGATGTAAACTACTCCTATTGTATTGCAATTAAATCTACCAGGTACTTTTATGGTATGTGGAATATGACTCAAGGATATAAATGTCCCTACAAACATTACATCCATAACATTTGTGAGTGCCTGAAGGTTTAGTAGTGGCAGGAGGTTCAATTTTAGTATGGTCATGCTGTAACATAAATTTAATAACTTTATCTTTCTTATAAACAAACCTAGGACCTTCACCAAATGCTAGCCCTAATTCTTGGTTGCCAGAAATAATTTTCCAGTTGTTCTGAATAATCCTGCCATATATTTTTGCATTTCCTGATAACACTATCATCTCTTGTAGAGACTGGCAGCAATGTCCCAGCATTTAACTCAAATAAGAAGTGACTCTGTTGATTCCTTGGATAATTCCTTTGGAAGTTCAGATACTATGAGAGCAGCAGCTATTATCAGGAAGCTGGTTTATATGGATGGGAATTCGGCTATAAGTTTTCATTATGACCCTTTAGGGTCTATTCAGTTAAGTCCTGATAAAGGTATAGTACATGAGAATGTGGCCACATTATTAGCTGATATTGAAAAGAGCGTGAGAAAGTATAGAGCCTTGGTAGTTGAAAACAACTATTTTGAATACTGTATACAGAAAGAAATTGTTTCAAAAGGTTTACGATTGTTTAAATTACCAAATGGAGTTCATTCGAATGAGCCCTTCTTTTTGGAACTTGTTTCTTTTTTCAATAAGGCTGGACTAGAGTTGCTTAAGATGCTCATTAAAAATAACTTTGTCCACCTAGAACAGTTACAAGTTTCTTTAAAAAAGAAAGAAGAATGAACTGGTTACTTTAGTGTACAACCAGACCTCCCGTCCAGTTACGATCAGATATTTTTGAGTTTAGACTGGTTTGAAAAAGACTTTGGTGTGTCGCAAGCAAAAGAAGCTATTAAGGGATTTGGCTGCTTATAGGACACAGACAGCTTACAGAGGGGATCCTATTGCTAGTTCCTATTGCAATGTTACATCTACAATCTCTGCTGACACCACTAAAGCTTCTATCCCTTTAAATTTGAATGAGCATTCTATAGGAAGTAATAATATGCCAATTGCAACACGTGTACAAGAGACTCTTATTCTTCAAAACTCTGGATCTGTTACTATGCGTTCAGAGCCAGAATTCAAACAACTACCCTTGCAATCCCCAAACACTGTGTTTTCTGCAGACAGACAAAAACTGGAGGCACCAGCAAAAAATGGACACAACAGGAACCACCGCAAGTTTTCCAGTCGAAGCGGAGGAAGCAACAAGGGAAGGAAATATTAGAGGGCATTAAAGGAAATGTGAGTTTTGACTTTGGTAATTCCAACAATGTTAAAATACACAAGCTTTCTGATTATTGTTTAAATGAGTATCATTCAAGAGTTTTAAAATTAGGTTTTTCATTTATACCTAGCCATAGAACCGATTTTACAGTTAAAAGTTTTTTACTAGGAAGATGAATTTGTACTATTTGTTGAAGGATGTTGCTGATAAAGAACCATTAAACCATATTCCTTTAACCCTCCATTACATCATACTTTGAATGTATTTGAGAAAGTGTGTGAGGAAGAAATCAGAAAATGCCTGACTCAAAAGTGTATAGTCAGTTCTTTAATCTTTCGGTACAAGAACGAAATGCTATTCATGATTTACAACAGCATATAAAGTTGAGATTTATGAAGGCCAATGGGGGGGGGGGGGTATAGTACTAATGGATACCAAACGTTACTACAAGTCAACTGAGTAAATTTTAAATAATCGTGAAGAGTATCAAGAGGTCGCTTTAGGTGAAATACATAGTAGCTACAAGTTCATACATTTGTTTGTACGACTGTTTGTTGAATGAAGAAATTACATCTGATGTATATAATTTTTTGTTAAATGATAATCCAAAGACTGGTGTGTTCAGCATTCCTAAAATACATAAAAATTCCACTGCTGCCCCCCCCCCCCCTTAGACCTATCGTCTCTGAAGGCATATCAATATTTTTGGATTCTGTATTGAACCCATAAGTACAACTGTTAGCTTCTTACATACAGGATTATTGGAACTTTTTGGATAGTGTTCGAACTTTTAGCCTTTTGACTATGGAATCCATTACTAACTGTTACATGTTGATGGTTGATATCACAGCACTGTTCACTTGCATACCTGACAATGAAGGATTCAAATATGTTAGGTTATATATCAACAAATTCACCTCTGTTGATTCTAAAAGTGGAACTTTGTACTCAAACTCATATTGACTAACAATTTTTTTTCTCTTCAATAAAAAATACTATCAACAAATCAAAGGTATAGCTATGAGGGCAACAGTAGCCCCAGCTTACACCAGTTTATTTCTTGGCTGGTGGGAAACAGAGTTACTTGTGAATATGAACATTTCTGGTTATGATCGAGTTTTAGTTTACAGGCGTTTTGTAGATAATTTATTTTTTATTGTTAGAGAAGGTGTTCACTGTTTAGACTTTGTTGATAGTTTAAACTCTAGTACTTTCTTTCTTAAATTTACAGTTGGGGACAGAGGAGTTTGGATACTTCTGTTTTTGAGAGTAAAATTTATAGAAAGCCCACGTTCTCCAATAGTTATTTGCCCTATGCCAGTAATCACCTCTTGTTTATAAAAAGAAATGTTCCTAGGGGTCACTTTATTCATGCTTCCTGGATGACCAGCAATAATGAAGTTTTTTGAAACGAAGTTAAATACATTTCTTCATTTTTTTTTCTTCCAGAGGATACCCTAAAGAAGACATTGAAGCCTCTGTGAAAGAGGTAATAAGCAAGAGGCATTCCAATTTTCAGCCCATCCTTCAAGTAGGTTTTAGGAGCCATAGGGATTCTAATCATAGCAATTTTAATAATAATCTAGGCAGAAATAGAAATAGGACTAATTCTACAAGTCATCAAGGAGAAGGTGGCAGATGTCAAATTGTTCCACCTTATTGTTTGGAGATGTCTGTGGATAGTTTGAGTATTAAAACAATTATTCAAAATAACTGGAAAATTATTTCTGGCAACCAAGAATTAGGGCTAGCATTAGGTGAAGGTCCTAGGTTTGTTTATAAGAAAGATAAAGGTATTAAATTTATGTTACAGTATAACCATACTAAAATTGAACCTCCTATCACTAATAAACCTTCAGGCACTTATAAATATTATGGATGTAATGTTTGCAGGTTTATTCATGAAGGGACATTTATATCCTTGAGTCATATTCCACATACCATAAAAGCACCTTGTAGATTTAATAGTAATACAATAGGAGTAGTTTACATCGCTCTTTGCTTTGGTTGCACTAGTTTTAACATAGGGATGACTACCAAGAGCTTTATAAAGAGAATTAGGTAATACCTTTATGCTTTAGAATGTAAGGATATGAACAATGCTGTTTACAGACATTCTGTTTCATGAAAAAAATTTAAGAAATTCACATTTGCAATTCTTGAACAAGTTTTGGAAAGTAGAAGAGGGGGTGACTGACTATAAAAATCTGACAGAGAAAGAAGAGGTTGAATGGCAAGTGAAATTAAGGGCTGATCCCCCCCCCCCGGCCTGAATAAAATGATTAATATTAAATGTTTTTTTAAAGGAACATAGGTTAAGGGCACTTTAAAAGATAATTACTGATACAATTGAAGCTTGTTTTAAGCTTATTACTTTAGTAAATTGTTTTTAGGATTTTATTGGTTGATTTTTGTATATACTGCAGTGTGACTTTCAGTGCTTTGTATTTCTGAAGTAATTATTTTACGAAGGCAGCAAATAAAGTTTATTACACTAAGGTTCTTGTTTTGTTCCTTGTGCCTTATAACAGTTGTTTTTTTTTTATTTCTTTTCTGTTAAGACCACAGGTTTGGCTAGTATTCGGGTTTATCCTCTCCATTGCAAAACAGTGAATATACTATTGTAAAACTAACAGACTAATTATGACATATTTAACTCACATCATCTACCAGTAATATGTCAACTTCTATAATTCAGTCTTTTACAAGTTTTTGCAAATTTCTGTACTTTTTTTATATTTTGTAATGTTAAAAATGTCTGCATTTTATACTTAAGTACCAGAGCATTTTGTATGTTTGTAAGTTTGCAAATTTCTGTACTTTATATTGTAATGTTGCAAATTTCTGCATTTTATACTATGTACCGGAGCTTTTCTCCTTGGGTCTCCACTGAAAATGGGCCACAAGCCCAGCTGGACTAACCTGGTTAACAAACAATAATAAATAAATAAATAAATAAATAAATAAAAGAAGGGAAGTCTGTGGGAATGACAGTCTGTCTCATGGTCAAACTGAAAATTGTGCCTCTGTCCTGAGGATAATGAGCAACGATACCAGTAAAACTACCACTCCACAAAAGTTGCATTTTTGTTTTGACAGAAAAAAAAAAAGTAAAAATCACTTTCGAACACTATGGCAACATTAAAAGAAAAAAATATTTTCTGTGGAGAAATTTTTATCAGTTATATAACACTACTTTTAAACTGACAGAAACAATGCTCTGTTTAAAAGAATGTTACAGTCTTCAGGCAATCTGTTGAAACACAACACTCCTAGCTTTAAAATAACTTTCCTGAAGAGGAAAATAATACATCATCAGTAAAAAGTAGGAAAATGAAATTTTTTTCCCCCCAAAGGAAACTTATCAGTCCAGATAAGGAAAGCACAAGCCAACCATCGATCCTCAGAAAGTAGAAAAAGACAGACATAAAGCAGCAGATAGAATGGACATGTGAATGTAATTACTGCTCTTCACTTGGGAGGAGGTGATCAGGACCTGGATCAACTGCATTAGACTGGAGGTTAACAGAGCAAACAAGTGGTAGAGAATAGAAACAAATGGATACACAAGAGAAGAAAGACACTAAAGTTAATGAAAACATTGGGAAAGGGCATCTAATATGTGAAAGCACCATGACAGTATGCACATAACATATATTTGACAAACTTAAGAGGTATTAACTGATTATAAGATCAACCCTTCATAACAAATTATAGCCCTCTACTCCACTCTCGTTGTGATTAAACATATGAATTCCACATAATTCAACCATGTTGTGTTTCCAGGGTCTATATTACTAGAACGAATGCTTAAATGTTCGAATCTGTAAAGGTCGACCTTTACAGATCAAACACTTAAATGTTCAAAATAGTAAAAAAGTATATAAAAAAACCCAAACATGTAGAAAGGGTTTAAGCAGGGGGGCAAGCCCCCCCTGCACCCCCACATGGGGGGCTGCACCCCACACCCCCCACTACTTAAATATACCAACTCCAAGATTGCACTTCAGTGAACTACAGTGCGGAAATGGGAAATTTCCCATTCCCTACACTGTAGCGTGATCTTGGAATGGGTATATTAAAGTAGGGGGGTGTGGAGGGTGCAGGGGGGCTTGGCCCCCTGCTTAAGCCCTTTAGTTTTTTTTTCTATTCATCTATTTTTTTTATTTTTGTAAAATTTTGATCGCTTAACTGTTCGATCTCCAAAGGTCGATCTTTAGAGATTCGAACATTTAAGCAGTCTTGCATCTAATATAGACCCGTGTTTCCATTATCCAGTGTCATTATTATAAAAAATAAATGTTATAAACACCATTATACATTTCATATCCCAAACTACTTCCATCTCCTTGCAATGATATGAGTAATTGCATATGGCTTTTGAACAGATTGTAAATATGTGACCCAAGGAACAGTGAGGCATTCACAAAAGACCATCTCTAACCATATCTTTTGACAGTGGTGTAGGTCTGCTGAAAACTGCATGAATGGGTGCTTTAACTCACAGTAGTGGTGTGTAAAATATAAAATTGATGACAGACATCTTGTACTCTTATGGAGAACTGATTTTACTTGACAAAGTTAATGACTACAACAGTCGGCAAAACGGCGATCCGGTGGCTATATTTGGTAGAATAAGATATAGCCAAAACAGAAGAACAAGAGTAATCACCAAATACGTTAACAATATGAGGAAGGAACATGCTGTCCCCTGAACACCCTACACATGACCCTTGTAAATACAGTACGTTCTGCAAACCAAAAGACAAACATACCTGATTTTCCTTGTATTTTTGCACTGTCCCTGTAAATGTCTATTTTAACAGGCAAAAAATAAACAAACAAACAGCAATGGAGATTCTGTTTTCACCACTGCCTCTCTTGCACTAATGTTCTTTGAGAGTGTTGGAACTTTAAGTCCTACATTAGAATAGTGAAGACAATGTCGAAGAAGACAGAAGTCCTCTAATACAATTGCATTATTTAAGAAGGGCGAGTAATTTATTTCTTAAATAATGTTATTGTATAAAAGCAATAATCCTCTATTGTTTGTGGGCATATCAGGTTTTACCCACAGCTGGCATTGTTTAATCATGTGGACTTAATCTCATGGTCAGACCTCACCAGCCATAGGTAAATCTTGATATACCAACACACACAGTCATGGATTATTACACCAGCCATGGGTAAATCCTGATATACCCACGCACAACTGTAGATGTTTATACCAACTTTGGGTAAATCCTAATATACTCATGCCCAGTTATGCATTACTCCTTTATCAACTCATCAGAAAACCTTTGTACTGAAGAACAGTTGAATATTTTCTTTATTGGTTGTAACAGTACTGAAATCACACTTAGTTTCAATATTTTTCAGTTTGATCCTAATGTTTATTTATACATGCATTTTTTTTTTGATTGACAAGTGGTTTGGTAAATTCTACCTTCATTCCACCAGAGCAGGATTTTCACATGATATATCAGTTCATGTGACCAAGCCTTGTGTACAAACTTTATTTGTAATAATCGATAATACAATTGCACAATTTCTTCCTTAAATGATTCAGTTGGTGAAACTAGGGTATGCCCAGAAGTGTTGCAAGAGTGGGGAGAAGATAACAGAACTGGCAGATGGTGAGCAGGCTTTAGTGCAGAAATAAATGCAAATACTTTATTTTTCTGACCTCAACTTAGAGTTCAGCAGAATACCAGGTCAGTGAACTGTCCAGGGTACTGAAATACCTAGTTATGGTTCTGGGTATGCATTCCATTCAATCAAAAGAAGACTTAGTACAAATAGTTCGACCAATACTCCATGGGAGGTAAGTGCAATCATTTAAGTATTTTTCTAAACACCTTTATTAAATTAGCACTTAAGATATAGGCATACATACATTAATAGAAAAGAAAACAAATCGTATTAATGTTTTTTCAAGCATTATACATTACATATACATATTATAGTTCTTTCTTTATAATAATCATTCACTAAATTTTACATGAATTGTATAATCCCTACCTTCCCTTAAACGTCACTCCTCCTTCTAAGCATTATTCTGCATGCATTGTCCACAAATTTCATTTAGGTCATTGTACTTTTCTCCTTCCCTTTTGTGAAAATCCCAATTCCAGTTATTATATTTATTTAGCGATATTCAGTACTACAATTACAGATGGTTTCGATTTTAATTTCCATTTTCTAGCAATTTGTTTGGAAGCTAATAGCATCAAACTTGATAAGGCCTTACTATGTATAGGCAATTCAGATCCCATGCCCCATCTCAAAAGAATCAAAGCATTAAGATAAGTAAACAAAAGGCATGTCTTTTTTGTCATCAATTTTGGCATCCAGATGCAACACACCATGTCTGTGGTCACTGGAAAGGTTAACTCCTCAACAAATACTGCTGAGAATATTCATCAGGGCAACTTATATGAAAGCACATTAAGCAGAGTCCATAGTTTTCTCTGTGGTTTGAGTACATTATATCTAGTCACAAGTAGACAAGTAACCACACAGCAAAGTTGCACTTTATTCATAACAAGCTTACATTTAGCAGATAACTGACTGATGAAAGTAAGGGTGGTATCTAACTAGATTCCCAAGTACCTAGAAGTCAGTAGATTTTCTACCAACTCTCACTGGGCATCTCAAATGACCATGTCTGATTATTTCTTACCCTATGCTACATACAAAATATATATTTGGTATGTATTGTGTTCACTGTAAGATATTCCTTGATAAAATGTGTAATTCTTTTTTGCTCAGTATATTTTTAATTAGCTATTGCACCTCTGACCTTGTAAACAGTAAGCATACAAGTCACAGTATATTAATATATATTCAGACGTAATTATATATCTTGTAGTTCTCCATTACCATATCAAAAATACATTCTTGTAAATTATGACAACAGAATAAATGCACACAAACAGTGTTAACATATTGTGGCAAGATTCCTTTTATGCAAACACATATCTTCAGCATTCCTAACTGAAAACTCCAACCATGGGAAAGAAAGGCCATTATTTTACATCTTTCCTCTAAAGAGATTTCCTAATGGCTGATTCCAAGTTCCTGTATTAGCTAGGATTGTACCCAACAACAAAGTTTCTGGAAATAAATTGCTTAGTATCAAAGCCCAATTTTATCAAACTACAGGGGTAATCTCACCTAAAGCATTTTGCAGGTATATTTACCCTGGAAACTACCCTCTATTAAGGGTAGTGTTCTCAGGATAGGCTGTGTCTACACTCAAGGTCTGATCTATAGAAGCCTATTAGAGCTATTTTAGCCTCTGGCTTTCTTTGCCTTTCTATTGTCCTTCCACTGCTGCCTCCTTCCTTTCCCCATACGCCTTTGCCCATTTCAACTTCCTTCCAAGGTGTTGAGCTGATTAACTCAACTAAAAAGGACAAGAACAGATCTATTTGTAGCCTGGTCACCCTGCATATCTGCTGTACCAGTGGAAAAAGGCTAGTTGCCGATAGAAGATTTACCCTACAAGGTGCTCCCTACTAATAGTGTTCCCATCCCTGATCACCCCAGAACTATAACCATTTCCAGGTAGGCTGTTCCCAAACAAACAACTTAAGATCTGCACCTCATCTTATACCACTTTAATAGAATCTGCTGGCAAACTCTCACAGATGCTTCTATTCTTAAGCTTACTCTGCATCAGGGTTTGAATTTCAAAGGCAGATTGTACTCCACAAATCTTTATCTCTGAAAAAAAAGGCTTTTGTGGCTATTTGAGCCTCTGTTTTTCTTCACCATGTTGCTGCTATACTATCAATACTTCCTTTTCTGTCTGGCATCATTGCTGGGAAGTAGAGCTTTGCATCATCAAATGCTCACTTCATTGAAAGTCAAATCATCTAAAACTCTTTTCATTAAAACCTCTTTTTGTCAAATCACAGTTCATTGAAAACATTCTATACAACAAAAATACCATACAAAACCTATTTTTTGCAAAGGGCAAGCCCCCCTGCATCACTATACTACCCTAACTTATATATGCTAACTCCACAGTCACACAACCATGGAAAAAAGAAAAAACACAACACACAGTGAATCAGTGCTGGCACACAAACACAAACCTACAGATCTTGAGTGCAACATTATGGTAGTCATTACCGATTCTTGTAATCTTGCAAACACACTTCTCTAAAGTACTATGCCAAAAAACTACACCATCACATACTATACATACACACAATTCTACAGATTTCAATGCATTGTGATTTGATGAAAAGAGGTTCTGACAAAAAGAGTCTTAGATTGCCTTTCAATGAATTGAGCATTCATGAAAAGCTACGTTTCCCATCATTTATAATGTCTTCTCAACTTCCTCTTGACATCTAGAACTAGTTACAGTGGGTCTATATTAAAAGACCAAATGTTCAAAACTGCGAATACGACAACCGTGACACGTAAACGCCGAAAAGCTGAAACAGCGAAACTACATGTAAACATCGAAATACAGAACACCAAACGTATCTCCTTGGCCAGCAGGGTGATTGTGTGGAAGAGGAAATATATCCTTTTCCTCACTGTAGTGCAATCTCGGAGTTGGTATATATAAGTAGGGGGGTGTAGGGTGCAGGGGGGGTTGCACCCCTGCAAAAGTGTGTTTATTGAGGTTTGTTTAAGTAAGTTTTACTTACCTGTATGGCGCTGTTGTTTGCAGAAATGTGTTCTGTATTTCGATGGAGCCAATATAGGGAAATGGCAAACTGAATTACACCAGCATATAATTTCATTCTTGGCACCTGACAGTTCTGAGGAACCTTAGGAGTAAGCAGGAAAAATAATAACAATAATAATAATATTAATGGTTTACATTTTGCCCAAAATATCGCACAAGCAGCTATAGCTCATGATCCAAGGAAACTAATGATGATGTCTTAAAGAGCAGTCAAACTGTACATTAGCACCGTGATAGGAGAACGAACGTTCTCCAGCAGGGTATCAATATAAAAGTAATGCGCATTGAAAAATGAGTCTGCCACTTCATGGCAGCACATCAAGCCACCGTGGAGTGAGTTCAGACTGAAAAAACTAACAGTCGCCATTATTTTACGCTCTTTAAGAAATGCTTTTGCTGTTTAGCAAGTGTAAAATAATAAAGAAAAAAATTTAAAAAAAATGTGTGTATCTGTTTATGTCTGTGTGTGAGTGTATGCGTGTATGAAACTGATAGATCGAACAAGCTGTTATCTTACACTCGCTAAGCTGCGCTTTTGCCATTTACAGACTGCAAAATAAATGAAACCAAAAAAGTATGCGTGTGTATGTGCGTTTCTGTCTGTGTGTGAGTGGATGCGTGCATGAAAGCAGAACAGTGTGTGTCTGTCTGTCTTTGAGACAGTGAAGAGTAACAGTGATCACTGGCAGCAACAGTATCAGTTAAGAGGTTTGCGTACCTCTTCATACCTTTCAACCTCTCAGGACAAGACATCTGGACAGAGCCACAAATAACAAGGGACAAATGACAAAATTAAGGACAGATGTTAACTATTGATCTTATAAACGTAGAAAGTTGCTAGAACAACAGGGTTTCCATCAGCATGTATTAGCTGAAGGATATGAAGTCTGAAACTCAAATCTCTGTCATTATTTAATGACTTCAATCTCCAGTGATTTGCAAGAAAACTACACATTTTATGACAATGGGACCAAATATACAAGCCAGAAATCTGGATATTATGCAAAAATCTGGACAGTTGAAAGGTATGTTTGAATGACTCTTAGCTCAAAATATCTGGATAAACCTAGAATAAATGGGGGACAAAGACTCAAAACAGGAACATATTTTACTTGATTATTGTGATTTGTGGTAGCATACATTTTCTGAAACAGAGGTGTGCATGAAAGACTAAGTGAGAGTGACATTAAACACTTTTGCATATCTCTGGACCTTTCAGCTGAAGGAATCTGGATAAAGCATAAAATAAAGAGGAAACAAAGGCTCAAAAATAGGAACAGATTTTAATTAATGCTCTTATAAAATTAAAAACTTGCTTAATTTAAAGAATTTGTATTAGTATGAATTTTCTGAAGAAAATAATAGTCTGAAACTCAAATGTATGCCATTGTTTAGTAACTTCAATCTCCAATGACTGGCAACAAACCAAACATTTTAGGAGTAGGGGACTAAAAAATAAAGGAAATGCCTGGATATTTTTTTTTAAGTATTATATTTTGGATGTAAAATGCTTCCTCCAACACCATTAACATATACTACAGCGAGTTTGAAACATTAGGAGAAGGAACTATTTTACATAAAAAAAAAACATATATAAAAAATAATATAGTACTTAAAAAAATAAACAACAATTTTACAGAGCCAATTCTCTAAGTGCAATAATGCCCTCTTCGGTGTGTGTTAATATAGCAATAACCCACGCCTGGGTGTGGGTAATGCGGGATTTACCCACGGTTGGTGTGGTTTCGTCCCGAGGGCGAAGCCCGAGGGACCAAACAAAGACAACCGTGGGTAAATCCCGCATTACCCACACCCAGAAGTGGGTTATTGTTATTATACTATGACATTATTTAAGAAAAGAAACAATTACTTTTCTTAAATAATGGCATCGTATAATGCCTCTTTGCTGCCCTTCTGCAGCTGTCTGGTATCCGCGGCAGTTCTGATGTACTGCGCATGCCTACGCAGTACATCAGAGCTGTGGCCAAAAGCAACGGAGAAAGCAAGATCTCTGTTGCGTTTTTACTATTTCGCTATGTTAAATGGGTTTAACATAGCGAGACAGCTTTAAAATAAGCAATGGAGATGTCCGTTGCTTATTTTAAAGCTGTCTCGCTATGTTAAACCCATTTAACATAGCGAAACAGTAAAAAGCAACGGAGATCTTGCTTTCTCCGTTGCTTTTTGTTTTTTAAACCTGTCTCGCTATGTTAAATGGGTTTAACATAGCGAGACAGGTTTAAAATAAGCAACGGAGATCTCAGTTGCTTATTTTAAAGCTGTCTCGCTATGTTAAACCCATTTAACATAGCGAGACAGGTTTAAAAAAAAGCAACGGAGAAAGCAAGATCTCCGTTGCTTTTTACACACTGTGTCGCTATGTTAAAGGAGTTTAACATAGCGAGACAGCTTTAAAAAAAGCAACGGAGATCTCTGTTGCTTTTTTTAAACCTATGTCGCTATGTTAAACTCTTTTAACATAGCGAGACAGTGTTTTAAAAAAAGACTTATACTAATGAAAAAAGTCTGGGCGACCGAACCTTTTTCCATTAGTATAAGTCGATTTACAACGTGCACGCTGGCCAATCAGCGTGCACGTTTTGGAATATTAATGGGGGGTCATGGTATAATATGTAATTAACACCCTGCCAAGGGTGTAGAGGCCCCCTCCTGTGGCATCAGACCTCATAACACCCATGGGCTGGTGTTAATTACACATTAACAGACACCCTGTTGGGCATTATTGCTTACTTAACTCATTCATTCATGTGCAACAGAAGGCTAATTATTCTCATTGCTTCCTGAATTCTTTAAAGCCAGGAAACTACTTGCCTCTGAAAGTTTTCCTCCAAAATCCTTAAAGCACACCTCATACAATTTGTAATATCTCATAAACCACGCAAACAAACTACAGAAGTTGGTCACAAGTCATTTTACTTCCCAAAAATTATTAGTACTGTGGTCAAACAGTGTTATATTTCTGTAAGCATGCAAGATAAGCCCAATATATCAGGGAAAGTTTGTTCAAGAGCTCTCCAGTCATGCATGACAAAATTTAAAAGCTCATTGCTGTTTTATGATATTGCATAAATAATGCAAAATACACACCTATTTGACAATATTACTAATCCACAAAACCATGTACGTTAGACAGCAACAAGGAGAGAGGCAACACTGTGTGCCATAATGCTGTCTGTACCATGGCAGCATTTATCTGCCTGTAAGCCACACAGGTTTAATGATGTTATTTCCAGTATGATCATTGCTTGACAAAGCAAACATTTATATCTCTAGATGCCTTCATATTAACCATCATGTTTAACACACTGATTACCATTATACAGTATTACACTCCATTTCTGCAAAAATGAATGCAAATATGGAAAATAAGTCATATTTTATAACCTTTTGCAAACACTTGTTAAAAACTACAGCCATGGACATCCCACAGTAATTGTTTCAATGTGCATTTCAGCAAATTATGTCAGCCTTTAGATGGTACATTGCTCCCTCATGCATGACATACTATTCATGAGATATTAGGCTCAATACTAGATTATTATTAATATTGCTATTAATACAGCACGTCAGATAAAAAGAGTGTGCCTGTGTGGACCCCACTGGCATAACAGTATCATACTCCATTTTTAGTGATTTAATGCTTCAAAATCACTTTGAAATTGTTTCATTAATTCAAGCCCTATACATCCCACAGCAATATGTTCCCTCAAGATTCCTACCACAACCTGTCAGCATTCAGCTGCCCCCTTGCTTCCTAACCCACAACTTTTCATGAGATATTACTGTTATATCTGAATAATATTAATACTAATACAGTGTAGCTCAAATACACATTTGCATGTTTTGATGTGCTTCTCTAACACAAGCATGTTGATCATCACTATGTTTCTGACACCCACTGTTTGCACAGGACATCACCAAACATGCCAGCATTGTACTCCGTTTCTGATTTACTAATGCAAATATGGGAAATATTTCATAGGTAAGTACTAGGTTAGCTGCCCTTCAGAGCTATTTTAAGCCCAGCTAGTTTCCCTTGTTGTGCTTGAAATAACCTTTCCCATTCGGTTAAAGATTAGCCTTACGCATTCCATGGTTGATAATTATATATCACCCCTAATGATAATAACTGGGATCATACCAAAGATAATTTGAGAGGACCCATGCATGGGATAAAGCATTGAGGAGCTGACTCTGTCCATTAGTAGTAAAGGGGGGCAAATCTGCAGCAACGTTTCTGTTTCCATCCACAGATCCAAGTTGTGATTGAATATGAACAGGGACTAACATTGTTTTATGTGGATGGGGGTCTGTTCCAGAGCAGTGGTATCGTCTGTGAGATAGATCTGTCACCTCCAAACTGTTCTTATGATGTTGTGGAAGAAGTTTATATTCTTAGAGTATTTCTGATACCACTTGACTTGTTATTGTGATCCATCATTATTGAGTTGCTGGATATTTGGTATAATTACTATAATCTTCTGCAATCATCAGACACTCAGACACACTACATCCCACAATGATGTTTTCATTGTGATTATCTACCATTTCCTGTCAATTTACAAATATTACTTTGCTTCTTAATCCACAACATATTGAATGTATATTAATCTGAATATTAGAATAATCTTATTAATATTGTGTTCATCAAACACATCCTCATCTATCTAAGCAAGGCTGTTTAGCATCATTTTTTTCTAATACCCACTCCTTTCCTAGTCCCCCATACCTTGACAGTACTACTATCCAACCTTCCCCCATACCCAAACTCTGCTAAACACATTACTCCATTATATCAACACCTATGTTTTTATGTTATAATTAAATTAAAACACGATCATAAATTTGGTTTACCAGCGTCAGCATGGTATTTTCCCTTGCATAGTGAAAGCGTAAACATCTTGCTCTTTTTACCACAACTACTAATTGTACTATTAGCAATAAAGTACATATGATATAACCTGTGACTCATTATGAGTTGAGTTAAATACATTGCTGCTACATTTCTGCATACATTACAGTGATTTACTATTGTCAAGGCTGTATGCATAATGTAATAAGCAAGTAATTCATGTGGATTTTTTTAATTTTTTTTGCATGGACTAAACCACCACTATTGGCTTTATGCATCTGAAACAAGTCTGTCTGCAAAGCACATGAATATGTGCAAATATCTAATTTAGCAATGCAATTGCTCTTACATTTGATGCTAACACAATTGTTTCTCATTATTGTAATGATGCCCACATTTTATGATCCTTGACAGGCTCCATTTCTATTTATGGCAGCAAACCTAGTGGAACAGTCAGTAATGCCTGCATTCTTGCATACAGAACAAAGTGTGCATCCCTAGACTCAGTATGAAGCAGTAATGGTTATGACTCAATTAGGCATGGATATTATGCCAGAGATGAGTACATGAAAATAAAATTATTAACCAGCTGTTTTTAAGATCCTCCATCACTTACTGGCATCAAGACCATCTCACTGCATCAACCAACAAAGGAGAAAGCAGGTGACATCATTCGGCTTCTCATAATTAAACACCTTGTATTTTCAGAACCACATGTGCAATGTAACAAGCCCAATCATATACACATACACTCATGTAGACACACACACATATACATTGTCTTTTTTGGGCAACTGTTTTATGTTATCTACAAGTGAATGAATAAGGATGCTTTAAGATTGCCTCACATATGAGTGCATAAGTGGATGCAGTCAGTACATGGCACATTGCTCAGAGATATATTCAGGGCAGCTGTATTCACTGACCACAAATATGACACATCTATGTCCTGTATATCACAGTCTATAAATCCATGGTCAGATCACTTTACTCCACCTTCTGTACAGTTATGTTACATCCTAGCTAGTTTACATGAAAGTCAGACAATACCTTGTCAGTTAAACAGATGATTAATGGTCAGTGTAATTTTGTGTCACATATATACTACTACTACCAGTTAGATACCTTCAAAGCCTTGAGTCTCCTCCTCAGTTAACTGGGACATCTTATTACAAAGTACATCTCAGAATAAGATTGTGTTATATGGTAATTCTGTGACAATAAATGCCAGCAGTGGTTTAAAGGAGGGTGTGGGATAAGATGCCATGGTGTATATGAAAGCAAAACTGTTAAGAAGCTTTTGAGAACCCATGATGTTTAATGTGTTTCATTCTGGGTTTGTGCAATATACTGCTCACTCAGAATTCCTTTTCTTTGATATTACACATTCTCAGGCATTGCTGCAAACACTACATGAACTTCAGATTCTGCTTGAATGGTGGGTCTGCATATCTGACCGATATTGGCTGGTTGATACTGAAATCAGTCCTGGACAGAGTCATTATGGCTTAACATTGGCTAGAGATGCATCTGCGGCTGTGCTGAAGGCACTTTGCAAAGAGTCAGTTTACTGCTATTAGTAAAGTCACACTATGTGAGCTTTGCAATAAAACACATTCCAAAATGAAACTAAGGGCTCTAAACAATTTTCAATTTGTATCTGACTCTATTTTAATTCATTTTATTTAGGTAGAATAAAATTACATACAAGTGGAAAACATATGAAAATAAACAATATGTCATACTAACAAGGTTTATAGGAAGACTGCAATGTTGTTGTGTCTTTCGGCTTTTCCCAGTTAGGGGTCACCACAGTGGAACTCCGGTCCGCTAATGATTGGCAGTAGATTTTTAAGTGCCGAGTTGCCGGCCTGACGCACAACCTTCAACGAAGGTACACCCATTCACGCATTTCTCCACACAGAAGATGCTCTAGCTGAGAATCGAACAGGACAACGTCTTACTGTGAGGCGACAATGCTACCGCAGCACCACCACCGCAGTACATAGGAAGACTGCAATACAGAAAGATATCACGGCTTTCATCTAAGAATTTCTAGAATAATTGTCCATGCATTCCTCCAGTTATGAAATAATTTTTTAAATTTTAGATTTAGCTTAAAAGACGTCAAAAATTGCTTATAAAAGTTTTAGACATGAGTACTTGTATCACAAAAACAATTCCACGTGGTTGTTACCAGTTTAAAAAACTTTGCAGGTGTACCTAAGTACTGTGAAACAGTATCATTTTTTTTTTTTTTATAAAAGAGTAATTTTTCTCTGATCCAAGTTCAAAAGACTATCAGAATGCAGGAAAATCATATCCATAGTAGACACAGTATGCATTGCTCCACTTGATTAAATACTTTGGTCATGCTGCTGGGTATTCAAAAATAAATATTTGCTGTATTATAAGGATTCGCCAGGAGATGGCAGCAGTCGGTTAAAAGTCACTATGGAATAATACCCCTTTTGTTGTAAAAGTGAAATTTTAAGTAAAGAAGTAAACAAGCTAATGAATCTGCTTGCTGTTCTGTGTGCTTCTTGCTGCAACTAAAAAGTACAGTTGTGTAATAAGTTTAAGACAGGTGCCGCACAGCAATAAATGTTGATTTACACTCAACGCAGCTCAATACAGGTCTCTTTATTTTTTAAAGCAAGGAACATTTATTTATTTTATTTATTTATTTTATTTTACATTTGTTAACCGGGATAGTCCAGCTGGATATATGTCCATTTTCAGTGGAGGCCCGGGGAGAAAAGCTCCAAAGAGACAATTAAACAGAACATACAGACAAACTTGGGTACAGCTTAAAAACCACAGCTTTGGCCAGCTAAGAACTTGGTTATATTCAACTGGACGTATAAGAGAATTTAAGTACCTTTATCTGCACTTTTTTTTAAAAAAATACAGTATTTAATTTGATTTAAACTGTGTTGAAGGAATATTTAACTCAAGTAGCAGTTATTCTGCTCTTTAGTAACTTGAACTGAAGCTAGTGTGTTATTTGCTAGTAATTACAGGTGTGGGGGTAGCCACATTCTTTGATTTCCTGTCCTTGCCTTTTTAAGTGGTGCATTGTGAAATTTTTATTGCTTAAAAACCTCAGCTTTGGCCAGCTAAGAACTTGGTTATATTCAACTGGACGTATAAGAGAATTTAAGTACCTTTATCTGCACTTTTTTTAAAAAAATACAGTATTTAATTTGATTTAAACTGTGTTGAACTTGAAACTGCCCGCCCCTCAGCCTGCCTCTGGGCCCATCTCATTTGCTCACTCAACTGAGTGCAGTGAGATCATATTCTGATTTCAGGCACTCCTACTGTGTACAAAGAGAGCATCTGGGAAACAGACAAAAAAAAAAAATTAAGCTTATTTCCTGCCTTTCCTGTTAAGTGGTATAGACTATTTGTAGGCTTCTGAGCCCCCAGGCCCTTCTGTGTTTGAGGGAAGCCTTCTGGCTTGTTTTTTTTTTCTTATAACTAGCCAGTTTTCTAGTTTCAGCACTCAAATCTGTTTCTTTGATCTCAGCACTTGTTCAGATTAAAAAAAAAAAAAAAAAAAAATTTATCTGCTTTTACTGTACTTGTGTTTCTACCTACTTCATTTTATTTTTGCATCATCTTAAAAATACTCAATTGTATTTATTACTGCTTGGTGTAACTCATTCTAAGCCTTTTGGTTTAAACACTTGGGCTTCGGACCAGTTGTTTTGCACTGAGAGGGTTTGTGGTCTGCACTGTTGTGGCAGAACAGGTAGCTTACATCCTTCTAGGTTGGGAACTGCTGATTGAGGGCTCAGTGTCTGTTATTCTAAAAGTGTATTAATTCTGGTTTAAGCACTTGGGCTTTCAGGCCAGTTATTTTACATTAAGAGGGTTCGTGGTCTGCACTCTTGTGGGAGGAGAGGCTGGACTCTGCCCTTCTGAGCTGGGAATTTCTGGTTAAAGGCTTATAGTGCATGCATATCTGAACTGCTTCTTACCGAAGTTGGTGCGCCTTGTTTGCTGTGGCATACACTGGATTCGGGCCTGCTGGATCTAGCTTTGTTTGTGTAACTTGAGCACTAATCCAGACATTCTCTAAAGTATTCAATTGTATTTATTACTGCTTGGTTGTAACTTGATTAAAGTGTAGCTATCATTCTAAGTCTTTTGGATTAAGCACTTGGGCTTCAGACCAGTTGTTTTACATTAGGAAGGTTTGTGGCAAGCACTGTGGTGGCAGGAGAGGTAGCTTTCATCCTTCTAAGTTGGGAACTGCTGATTGAGAGCCCAGTGTCCAAGAGTATTAGTTCTGGTTTAGGCACTTGGGCTTCAGGCCAGTTATTTTACATTAAGAAGGTTCGTGGTCTGCACTCTTGTGGGAGAAGAGGCTGGACTCTGCCCTTCTGAGCTGGGAATTTCTGGTTAAATGTTTATAGTGCCTGAATATTTGAACTGTATCTTACTGAAATTGGTACACCTTGTTTGCTCTAGCATAGACTAGATCCAGGCCTGCTGAATCTAGCTTTGTTTATATGCTTGTTGTTTGTTTGCTTGTTATTTCCCTGGAAGCTAATTCCACCTAATATGCGGCTTCTCAGTGCTTCTGTGGATCACTAGTGATATCTGCATTGCTTACTGTACTAGTTCCTTGTTTCACTTGAAAGAAAGTTACTGTTTGTCGATTTGCATTTAGTTACTTGTAACACATTGCACTCAAGTTACCTGGCACTTGCTCACTAAAGCAATTATATAAGTCAGCACTAAAAATTAAAAGCACTACACCCTCACTCCCCACTGGCCCTTGTTTTCAATTATTAAGGAATTCCCAATATTATTCTAGCATGTCCAAAGGTCAGTTGTCAATCTCCTCTCTGGTCCAGCTGGTGAATCTGGGAATCTTGAGGCAATGTTATAACTGCCTCATGTACACAGACAACCCTCTCCTCCTCCCACATAACACAAATACTTGCGAGAGATGCAGCTATTTAGCCAAACTGGAGGCTGAGCTCTCTCAACTCAGGACTGGCAAGACCAGACAGGAGGAGAAGGCAACTACACACACCACAAAACCAGCCTCACATAATGCTACCACACCACTGAATCAAACACATAAACACACAAAGACATACTCGGAGGCTCTGAGTAAAAATTTACCTAAACAGCAGAGGCCTCCAAAGCAGACACCCAAACAACTGCTACCTCAAGACACCCCACAAGTAACACATAAACCACAAAAGCAGTGTGCAAAGCAGTCACAGCCCTTAAGGCCAAATACAACACCAAACATACTTGTCATAGGTGACTCCATAGTCAGACACACTGACGTCCCACTCACCAGGCTGAACAAGGAGAGGGTCACAGTAAGCTGCCTATCGGGCGCTAGAATCCGCCACATAACACAAGCACTCTGGTCACTCCACGGCAAGTACAAATATGACACAGTCATTGTCCATGCTGGTGTGAACAACCTGAGACGTACCTCCCTGGACTACATGAAAAGAGACATAGAGGAGCTCTCTGATTACGTAGCCCAGGCAGGTATGACCCTGACCCTGAGCAGTATCCTTCCTTCACCAACAATGATGCCACAATATAGAGGCAAGATGATCAGCTTTAACAATTGGCTTAATGTCTGGTGTCATTCAAAGGGGATCCAGTGTCTGTCTGCCTGGGATGACATGCTTGACAAGCCACGCTGCTTCACAAGGGACGGCTTGCACCTGTCACCCCTGGGATTCCGGATATTGGCTAAGGCTCTTGCCACCACCATAGTGCCTTTTTTAGGCAAGGCTCAAATTCTAAACCTACCACCCTAGAAAACAAAAATGTGAAGAAACCGAGGGTAATGCTGCTGAATGCCAGAAGTCTAAATCTCAAAATGCACGCACTCGAGGCCCTTCTCAGTATGGAGAACATCGATGTCTGTGCTGTAACTGAAACCTGGTTCAAGGCTCCTGAGAGCACCCCGGCACTATTAGGTTTTACCTCATATCATGCGTTCCGGCCCCAAAACCCGGACCACACCACAAAAGGAGGGGGTGTATCCATATTCATAAAGGATACCCACACCTCCAGGTTGGTGGCAACGCACGAAGCTTCGGAAACCATCCAGGTGCAACTAACCATAGGCAAAACTACTCTACAAATTGTAGCATGCTACAGGCCACCCTCTCAAACTCAGGAACCCCACACAGCCTTCCTGAAGACACTGGAGGGTATAAATGTATCTCCAAACACCATCATATTGGGTGACTTCAACTACCCGAATATAGACTGGGAACATTACTCAAGCCCTAACTTTCTAGCCCAATGGTTCCTGGAGTTCATAAATTCAAATGCCATGGAACAGCTAGTCACTGTTCCCACGAGAGGAGAAAATATACTAGATCTCATTATCACAAACATGGGGACAAAATGCTCCACAACGGAAGTATATCCCTCATTGGTGAGATCTGATCATAAACTAATCTCACTGAAAATCCACATCCGCCCCCACCCCAAACAAAAAAGACCACAGTGAAGAACTTCTCTAAAGCAAACTTCACACTACTCAAGACTGATGTGGTATCCTTCAAGGCCCCTGAGCCAGTGGAAACCACAACCCAAGCTGCGGAAGCCCTTACAAATGCCTTCTATGAACACCTCCAGGACTGCATGGATCAGGCAATCCCAAATAAAACCAAGACTCTTTCCACAAAGGGCAAACGTCCAGTCTGGTGGACCCCAGCCATTAACAAACTTTACAATAAGAGGAGAAAGCTATTACATGATAGAACAAAATCCATAAAAGGGAAGTCACCCCTGATCATTATTAGTAAAAAAAATACGAGCACTCATAAAATCAACTAAGGCCAATTTTGAGAGAAAAATTGCCATGGATTCAAAGGACAATCATAAGGCCTTTTTCAGCTATTTTAGGAACCTGGGTGGAAACTCCCAGATATGCTCAGAATTAGTCCAAAATGATACAAAAATCACTGAACCCACAGACATTGCCAACATACTGGCAGACAGGTTCAGTGCAAACTTCACCCCCTCTCCCCCCCCCTAAAGGAGAGATAGCTATCCCAGCAGAGTGTAGCCTCCCAGACATCTCAAATGCGCAGGTGAAAGCTGCTCTCTCTAAAGCTAAAAACACAGCATCAATGGGACCAGATGGTGTCCCCGGCTGTGTGCTACATGAGCTAAATGAGGAATTAAACCCGCACATAAGGCAGCTGTTTAATCTCAGCCTTACCACAGGATACGTGCCCAAGGAGTGGCGTACGGCAACTGTGGTCCCACTCCACAAAGGCGGTGCCTCTACGGACCCTGGTAATTACCGCCCCATAAGTTTAACAAGTCTAGTCTGCAAAGCTATGGAGAGGATCATAGTGGAGCTCATAAACAAAGATATAGGGGACTTGCAGACATTGGACTCAACCCAGTTTGGCTTTGTCAAGGGCAGATCATGCCTTTTGAACTTGGTCGACTTCTTCGAAACAGTCACCAAGGCCATTGATGAGGGAAAGGCAGTCCATACAGCCTACCTTGACCTTGCAAAGGCCTTCGATACAATACCCCACTCGGGTATTGTAGAAAAACTTACCAGCTTAAATGTAAACCCATATGTCACAAGATAGGTTGCAAACTGGCTTAAGGACAGAACCCACAGGGTTAGAGTTGCTGGCGCTATGTCAGACTCCAAGCCGGTCACAAGCGGTGTCCCACAGGGCTCGGTCCTTGGCCCCCTATTGTTCGGCATCTACTTCTCAGAAGTACAGGCCAACATGGGAGGACTTTGGCTGACAAAGTTTGCAGACGACTGCAAACTGGGCGCCATAGTGGAAAGTGCATCGGACACGGATATCCTTCAGAAGGGACTCACGGAAACAGATAGCTGGTGCCAGAGCCATGGCCTGAAGTTAAACGCCAAAAAATGTATAGTCATACCCTTTGGGAAAAACAAGGTAACCCCAAGCTACCATATATGTGGCAATCCACTAAGCACAGAAGAGGTTATCAGGGACCTGGGGACCCAGGTTGACAGTGGCTTTTCTTTTGAAACTCACGTTGCTAAAGTGGTTAGAAAGACCTTCTACATTGCCCACCTGATCATGAAGGGATTCACATCCAGATCTAGTGAGGTCATTGTTCCCCTGTACTCTTCACTTATCAGACCAATGATCGAGTACAATGCCACATTCGGGATGTATCGCACCCGACATCTGCAGCAATTGGAGAGACCCCAAAAGTTCCTCACAAAAAGGATAAAGGGACTCCAAAATCTGTCATATGCTGCCAGATTGAAGAAAATCCAGCTCTATTCAGTTGCATACCGTCTGCTCAGAGGTGACATGTGCCTGACATACAAGGCCATGTCCAACCCGGAATTAATGGACATGCTCCACCTCAAAAAATCCAAATCCACCAAAACCACTAGAGCAAGCAACTTAAACCTTAGCACAGATATAAATAGGACGTGCTGGAGGGATAGATTTATCACTCAGAGACTCCCTATGCTGTGGAATAAAATCCCGGACCATGTGAGGCAGAGCACCTCGCTGGCTCTGTTCAAGAGAAATCTTGACCTGTGGATGGGAGATCATAGGTTTATCCCGGGAATCATCTCTGTGTCACTGCTGGACAGAGGCACAACAAACTAATGGGCACAGTATTTTTTCATATAAGGGGTGGCGTAAGCCACAAAAATTTGGGCTAGGCTTATAAATGCCTTAGGGCAGATAGCCTAGCATAAACCTATGAACCTATATTTCACCTAGATCCTTTAAGGTATCTAGTTAATGACACTTATAGGTATAAATTGCAGACACTTATAGATTTAAAGATACAGTCAGATACATAATTCAACTAGATCCAGTAGGGTATCTAGTTATTGACACATATAGGTATGGGCTGCAGTCACTAGACTGATACAGTTGCAATAGTCATTAAACAGTATTACATTGTTAATAGTAACATTGTTATATGAATATTATCATAACTTTGATATGTTACATGTTTATATGCAAGCAACAGATAGGACTCTAGTTTAGGACAATAGTTACCATAGTTCTGAAGTGGTGCAAGTATTAGTCTGGAGTAGAGCATGGACATAACCATTTGTTACTGAGGAAGTTGCGGATAGTTTTTTTAAATTTAGGCAGTGAGGTTATCAGGGATAAGGATGTGGGTACGGAGTTCCAGATTTTGGCCACATAAGAGGAGTAAAGGGAATCTCCTGCATGGTTGTTGGATCTAGTAACAGCTAACTGTAGTTTATCAGTTGAGCGGAGTTGCCTGGAACATGAATATTGTTGTATAATGTTACCCAGTGTAGGAGATATATTTTGTTGATAGAGTATCTTGTGAGTAGTAACTAGCTGACTATAGATAAGTAAGTTAGGTAGTTCCATCCAACCCAATTGCTTTAGGTTTAGGCAGTGATGTGTTCTATATGAGCTGTTGTTGGCAAATTTGGCTATCTGATTGTAGCAGGTTGTCATTTTATTGATTTCTGTTTTGGATAAGTTAATCAGGATGGGTGAGGCATACAGTAGTGTTGAGAGAAGGTGTGAACGTGCAATTGTAGTTCTAGCATTATGGGTCAGGAATGCTTTGTGCTTGTAGAGGCTGCCTAGCTTTTTGTTAGTATTTTTAATGGCCAGATTAATATGTACATCAAACTTGAGCTTATTATCAATAGTAATGCCAAGTAGCTTAGTCTGGGTATCAGGTGATATGGAGGTACCATTATTAGAGTGGATAGTAAAGGTGCATGTGGGGGCAGTTGTAGTTGAGGGATATAATAGCAGAAGCTTCGTTTTTTTGGGGTTGAGGATTAAGCCATTCTCAGTGAGCCATGTTTCCACTGAGTGAAAGTTATCCTGGGTATTTTTGTGGAGGTCTGGTAAAGTAGGGGCATTAGATATTATAGTTGAATCGTCTGCATATTGTATAAGGGTTGAACATTTTGCAGCTGAGTGGAGATTATTTGTAAAAATTGAGAATAGCAAGGAGCCTAGTATAGATCCCTGAGGAACTCCGAGTGTAACAGGTAAGAGTAGAGATAAGTTATTATTCCATAGTACTGCCTGTTGTCTATTGTTAAGGTAGTCTCTAAACCAGGAAACTGATAAGTTATCAAGGCCTAGGTTTGCAAGATGGGAGATTAATTTTTCAAGGTTAACCATATCAAATGCCTTTGATAGGTCAAGGAAGAGGGCTGAAGAAAGTTTACCATTATTCCTGCTGTGATTAATGGTATCTGTGAATGCTAGCAGGGCAGTAGTGGTGCTATGTCCTGGCTGAAACCCATATTGTGTATGAGATAGGAGCCCTTGATCCATGAGATGTGTCATTAATTGATGGTGGATACATTTTTCTAATATTTTAGCATGTGGGGATAGTATTGCTATTGGTCTGTAGTTAGATATGTCATAAGAATTTCCCCCTTTGTGTAGGGGTATAATATAGGCAGTTTTCCAGATCAAGGGTACTGAACCTTTTGATATGGATCGGTTAATTAGGATTGAGACTGGTTTAGCTATTTCATTTGCTGCTAGTTTTAAGAATTCATTGGGGAGGGAATCTGCTGCTGTTGTTGTTGGTTTTAGTTGGGATAGTAGTTTTCTTATATAGGAGGTCGAGGTGGGTTGTAGCTTAAATGTGGGGCTGTTGTTTGGTTTGGGGGAGGTACTAGTAGTATTTGTATAGGTTTGATTTTGGGCAAGAGCAAGTACAGTTTCAGTAAAGAATGAGTTAAATGATTCAGCTATGTTTTCTTTTGCTAAACCTGTTGTTGGGGGTGGGGTAGTGGTTTTGCCAGGGTGTAGTAACCTGTTTAAGCCTGCCCAGAATTTTTTTGGATTGTTCGAGTGTTGGGTTTGATGGGTTATAAAGTAATTTCTTTTATCTTGTATTACTAGTTTCTTAGTAAGGTTTCTTAATTTCTGGTATGCTAGCTGTGTTCCTGGATTTTTGTTGGACCTCCAGGCTGTATTCCTTTGTTTTATTTTTTGCCTTGTTTCCCCTGATAGCCATGGAACTGTTTTGGACTTAATTCTGGTAGTTCTTGGAGGGGCATGCCTATTTAGTATCTCTAGGAAGGTAGACTTTAAGTGTTTGATAGCTTCATCAAGGGGTAAGTAATACAGTTGCGTCTGGTTGTAGAGCTGTAGGTCTTGTAAGAAGTTTGGTAAGTTGAAGTGTTTTTTGTTTCTTATTGTTTGGAGTATAGGGGTTTGAGGGTGGAGGGTGTTATATTTGAGTAGGAAGGTAGTTTGATGGTCACTTAGTGAGTCAGGAAGGGTACCTGCTAAGTATGAGGGAGGTATTTTATTTAGTAGAATCCAATCTAAAAGTGATTCTCTTTGACTATTTTTGTCGGCTCGTGTGGGTTCTTTGATTAGTTGAGAGAAGGTAAGTAGGGTGATATGATTAGTGGGAGCCTGGGATGAGCAAGTAAGCCAGTCAATATTAAAGTCCCCTAATACAATGGTGTCTTGTGGCAGGGTTTGTGATAGCCAGTGTAGTAGATTTTCCATGATGGGGATATTATTGCCTGGGGGGATATAGCCTGTAACTATGTTAATAGTTTTGTTGTTACCTAATTTGAGCCTGGTTAAGAGTATTTCTGCCTTGTCCAGAGGGGGTAAAGTCAACTCGGATTTAGCTATGGATAGTGTATTTTTATACAGTAGAGCAATGCCTCCACCTTTCTTCTTTGGTCTGTCTAGCCGAAGGATACTGTATCCAGGTGGTAGGATCTCTGTATCTTTGGTAATTGGCTTTAGCCATGTTTCTGTTAAACTGATTATATCTTGAGTATATTGTAAGATTAGGGTATGAAGCTCATGTATCTTTTTGTTGATGCTCCTGATATTTAGGTTTAGAATGAGTAGACTATTTGCTGGTCTAGTATTGATTTGAGTTAGTTTGGGAAGTTGCGTATTAGTAGGATGATATATATCATAGGGAACTGGGTTAGGGTGGATATCGCCATCATTTAATAGTTCACATTCTAGTTTTTGCAGTGTTTTCACTATCTTTTGCAGTATTATAATGTATGTTTGGGTCATAAAGGATTTGGGGTTGGCATTGATGGGTTTAAGAAGGGTATAAGTAGTGACAGTGGTGCTGAATAGGGTGGGGATTATTGTTAGGGAGTATGAAGAAGGGGTGAGAGAGATAATGGCTGTAGATTTATGGATGAGGGAAGAGTTGTTTTGTAATGAGTGGTTGTAACAAGTGATGTGGTAGGTACATGTTAGGAGAAGTAGTAGGGTCATTTGCTGGAGGCAGATGTTCATTGTAATTGACCTTAGTTGATTGATAGGAATGAATTGGTGGATGTAATTAGATATATGATGATAGTAAGAATGTTATTGGTAGTAGGAAATGCGCAGGGCGGGGAGGATGTTGAATGGATGTAATGTAATTGTGGGAGGGACTGGACAGGTTTGGTAAAAGGAGAATGCAGAGGCCGGGAAGGTTGTAGATTGGATGTGAGTTAATCGTGGGAGGTGCTTCCCAGGTATAAGTGTAGTTGTAGTGGGGGTTTATTTGCAGTTTGTTAACCGGGAAAGTCCATTGGGCCTAGATGAGCCCTTTGTCAATGGAGGCCCGGGGAGAAAAGCTCCATATACATACATTATGAATAAAAATACAGGGAATTAATACAGAAATCAAATAAAGTTCTTACAGATGTAAATTGACAGGGATTAAAAAGTTATAAGTACAAACATTGTTAACAAAGACAGAGAAGTAGTATAGGACTCGCATAATGTAGATACAAAGACAAAAATTGCCAGGAATTAAAGCAAAGTTTGCATAACTTAGATTTCATTTTAGCATTTGTCATGGTTATAGTAGCTGTGGATTGATTTAGAATACATTAGTAGGAGATTAGAACAAGATGAGAAGATAAGCATGCTGTTGCGTAAGGAACGTTAATGCTAGTGTGGGGTAGGGTATAGAGTGAATAAATAGTAGTGTGAGAGATGAGAAAGGAGGAGGCATGGTAAGTATTAGGAGGCATTTAGTTGTAAGAGTGAGAATAGATAAGAAATGTATAGCTAGAGTACTTTGAAAATATGGGAGAGAGGAAATTAAATGAAGAGGGGGTAGGGGAAAGAATTAGGAGGGAATAGAACAGGAGCATTCCCAAGTAGAAGAGAGATACGAATGGAGTAATATTTTAAAAGTGAAGAGGTTTTGGGAAGTGCTGATATGGGCAGGGAGGGAGTTCCATTTGCATGCAAAGGAGAAAGACAATAGAAATTGGCCAGCAACATGTCAGGGTTTGTAAACTTTGAGGAGATTTTGATTATTGGACCTGAGAGATCGATTGGGGAGATGCAGAGTGAGGAGGGAGGGGCAGAGAGATGGCTTAAAAATGAGCAGTGCAGAGCTGAAAGTAAGAGAGATAAATGGGGAATTTCAGCCAGTTCAAGAAGTATAAGGCATTGCAGTGATGGGAGAAGGATTTGGAGTTAGTGGCAAACTTGGAGATCTTATTGTAACAGGATCCGTGTTTGGCCTTGAGGGTGGCTTGGAAATTGGTAGAAGGAGGTGCTCCATACATGAGAGAAGAGAGAAGGGAGGAGGTAGGTGGTAGAGAGGGTATGTTTGGTAGAAGAAGTAAGGTAATGATTATGGCGGAAAACATTCCAAGCTTCTGGTGAGTTTTCTTGATGTTGGTTTGAAGTTGGGTATCAAACTAGGACCTTAGTATGGGGACAATTGGATAAGAATCTTGTTTTGGCTAACTATAGACAAGGAGTTGTCTAAGTTGGTATTTTTAGATGAGGTAAAGATCTAAGTTTTGTTTTAGATGCATTTAGAACCAGGTGATTGTTAAGCATCCATGTCGCAGTGTGGTTGAAGGCAAGTTGAGTATCATACATGAATTTGGGGAAAGATTCAGCAGAGCAGATGATAGTGGAGTCATCTGCATATTGGACTAGTTTGGCATTTGGGATACTAAGATGGAGGTCATTAATGAAGATGTGAAATAGTAGAGGACCCTAGATGGAACCTTGGGGGACACCTGTCAGAGTGTTAAGGTAAAGAGAGGTACAGTTATTCCACTCGACAGCCTGCTGCCTATTAGTGAGGTAGCTGGAAAACCAATTGATAGAAGAGGAGGAAAGATTTAGTTTAGAAAGCTTTGACAAGAGTAGGCTATGGGAGATGGTCTCGCAGGCCTTGGATAGGCCTAAGAGGAGAGTAGATACAAAGTTGCCAGAGTTAAATGCCTGACTAATGATGTCGAGGAAGGATAGAAGGGCTGTGGTGGTACTGTTCCCAGGTCTGAATCCATGTTGTGTTGGGGTTAGAAGATTGTCATCTACATTTCTTAAGGATTTTGGAGACAGGGGAAAGGATGGCTATGGGGCAGAAGTTGGAGATGTCAGAATTGTTACCTCCTTTGTGTAAGGGAATGATAAATGCCTTTTTCCAGAGAAGAGGTACATAGGACTCTTGAATGGAGCAGTTGATTAGGATGCAGATAGAGACAGCTATGCCATCAGCAGGTGACTCGAGGAAAGCAGTTGGTAAGTTATCAGGGGCATTAGAGCAGGGTTTTAAGTGTTGTAGGCGTATTTTTATAGTGTTTACAGGAATGGGTTTTAAGGGTGAAGAGAGGGAGAGTGGTTGGCAGTGGTGTCAGATTGAGAGGGGCTTTGGTGGGAGATATGGATGGAGATGAAGAGTTGTTAGGAAACAATATGGTGAGCTTGGCTATAGAATCTATGAAGAAGGAGTTAAATTTTGAGGCTATGGTAGGATCTGGGGCATTTGGGTTGGGGTATGGGTTATCTTTTCTGCCTGGGTTAAGGAGGGTATATATGCTACTCCAGAATTTCTTGGGGTTGGATTGATTATTGTTTTGGAGCTTAGAGTAGTAGGATTTGCAGTCAGAAGCGATTTGTTTTTTGACAATTTTGAGGAGTTGTTTATATTCAGTATGGAGTTTTGTGTTTTTGGTAGAGCTTCCATGTTTTATCACGGGTATGCATGAGGGCTATTGTTTCTTTGGAGAGCCAGGGGGCAGTTTTGGATTTCACTCTTTTAGTTCTAGGGGGAGCAAAGTTGTTTAGCAGATTAGTGAAAGTAGTGTTAAAGAAAGTGACAGCGTCATGAAGAGGGAGAGTTTTCAAGGGGTTAAAATTCATTTGTTTGAAGCAGTCAGCGAAGGAGTGATGGTCAAAGTTGGTGAGAGTATAGGTTATAATATAATTATGTTTTAGGTGGCAGGGGGGTGAGTGGAGTGCAAAGGGAGGGAGGTAGTCGCTTAGGGAGTCAGGCCAGGTGCCACTGTCAGAGATATTATTGGGATGAGAAACATATATCCAGTCCAGGATACTGCCTGAAAAGTTATCTTTGTCAGGTCTGTTAGGAGAATTAATTAACTGAGAGAAATTGTAAAGGTTAATATTCAGGGTGGAAATGGTAGAGTGAATAGAGGCCCAATTGATATTTACATCACCTAGGATAATTGTTTCATTACTTATATTTGAAGAGAACCAAGATAGGATATCTTCAAGGATGGGTATGTTGTTTCCAGGTGGAATGTATAGGGCTGCTATAGCTATGTTTTTATAGTTATTTATTTGTAGGAGGGCCAGTGTTATTTCGGTTTGGAGAATTAAGGTATGGGTTTGGTATATGGTGTTACAGTTAGACAGGAGAAGTAAAGTAGAGCTACTCCACCTCCTTTCCTATGTGTTTTGTCATTTCTTAAGATTTTATAGTTGGGGGTGATTTTGGAGTCTTTGAGGTGTGGTTTGAGCCATGTTTCAGAGATAGAAAGAATGTCAGGATGGTTATGGGAGAGCCAGGTGTGGTAATTGGGTAGTTTTCTGCAAAGGCTTTGGGAGTTAAAAGTAGATAAGAGGAGACATTTCTATTGAATTATCACATATGACATAGGTAATCGTGCATTTATATAAATTAAAATAAACCATCCCAAGATTCCCAACACAATTTCAGTTGCAAACATTATACATTACAAACAATGCTGACAACTGTAGTTGCAAACATTATACATCACTTATAATGTATCCAGTCATTGTCAGTCAAGCATTACATATTCATTCAAATCCTGCCTTCTTTTAAACCTTGCTACTCCTCTGCATGTATTGTTCCCACACTTTCCATTTTTCCTTTGTAATTTTGTCCTGCGCTTTTCGAAAGATCTCAATTCCAGTTGTTACCATATTTGCTACCTCTAGTAAAGTTGGTTTTAGACATTGATTTCTCTTTTCTAGTAATTGCTTTTTTAGCAGCCACCATAGTTAGACTCAGCAAGGCCTTACTATGTTCTAGGCGATTCCAATTCTGTATCATAGCTCAAAAAAATAATTTCCTTAGTTACGCCAAATTGCTCCCCCATTATTTCTGACAGAGCAATCTGCAGTAAGTCTTTAAAGTCTGCCAGCTCATTACACTCCCAGAAGATATGTTCCCAGTTATCTATTTCTTGCCCATCACACCTCCATTTGCTATCTACCTGAGGAAAAATTCTTTGGAGTCTACTTGGAGTATAAAAATACCTATGTAAATACTTCCAAGCAAGGATCCTAAATCTTCTAGGCTCTGTTGCATATTTGGGACACATACATATACCCCCCATTGTTTCTCTGTGAATTGCTTAACACATCTCTCTTTCCAGACCTTTCTAAACTCCTCTGGTTGGTTCTTATAGTTATCATGCAATACGTTCCATGCTTTACTAATTACTCCTTTTTTATTGCAGCTTCTGTTCTAGATTTCACTAAAAACTCTACAAGTGCTGGTCTTTTGCTTAGGATTCCCTTATTTGCTTTGCTAGTGGACATTCACGGGCTAATTGCGATAATGTGTGGATATTTTATAGTTTAATATTTGTGAAAAATATTATACCTGGAATGGAAAATTTGTATAAAGACTGCTAAATTAATATGTATGATTTTATAGTGCAGTCTAGACTAGAAAGTTGTGGGCCTAAGACTGTGAGTCACACCTACAGTATTGAGCTATGATTTTAGATTCAATAGATATCACAAATGTTTTTTTTTTCCATCTAACACACGTGGAGATAAAAAATCGATTAAATGCTTTATCACTGACTGTGCAGACTCAACATTTCTATCAGCTGTGAACTGAACATTGCAGAATGTGTATTTCTAGACAACTGTCATTATTTTGGTTTTGCACCACATTATACCTTAATTCCAGAATTTTTTTTTAATTTAGCATGTATCTCCCTAACCAAACATAAGCTGTACAGACTTAAATATTCAATGCATAAGATAGCATAGTTTTAAATTCCTTATTCCTGCAGTGCATTCTATGAATACATACACATACACACACACACACACACACATATATGTATATACATATATGTGTGTGTGTGTGTGTGTGTGTGTATATATATATATATATATATATATATATATATATAAAATCTCATTGGTTCCCTATTCGAAGACTGAAGACACATTCTTTGGAATGCATCTTGGTCAAACTCAATAGCCTGAAATGGCAAAATAGCGAAGCGGCTTTTAAGCGAATTCCTGGGAAAGAATTTGCTTGGCCGCTTCATTCCTTTGCCGTTTTCAGCACTGTAATGCGGTCTCGGAGTTGGTATATTTAAGTAGGGTGGGTGTGGGGGGCACAGCCTATTAAGCCCCCACTTAATGTAATGTTTAAAGTATGGATTTTTTTTTGTTGTTGTTGTTGGAACAGCATTTTTTTTTTCCCTAGGAAAAAAATTGCTGTTCTGACAGTTCGAAATTGTAAGCTTTCGCTTACATAGGAATGATTAGTCACTGTTCACTTTTTTAAGCGCTCTGTGATCTAATATAGACCCATATATATATATATATATATATATATATATATATATATATATATATATATATATATATATATATATGGGATCACGTCAGTCGCCCTGCTAGACAGGGGTCCAGGAAAGTAAATAATGTGGGAAGAAATAGCCAGGGAATTGTTATGGCTAGGCTTGTATAGGCCCTAGGGCTGATAGCCTAGTACCAACCTATGAACCTATATATCTATATCTATATAGCTATATATATGTATATATAATATGGTTTCCCTGCATTTGACCAAACATAAGTTTGTTTGACAAATGCAGTGCTGTGATTTAATGTTGATGGTACGGATAACCGAACATTGAATATGTCCATGGTATGGAATGTTGATACAGGTAACTGGGGTTGGGGGGTGAAAGAGTGTGAGTGTGAGTGTGAGTGTGTGTGTGTGTGTGTGTGCGTGTGTGCGTGTGTGTGTGTGTGTGTGTGTGTTAGGCTATGGTTGGGGATGAGTGAAGGATAGATGTGTTTGTGTGAGAGTTCGTGCATTTTACGGTAAGGGTTAGGTTAGGAGATAGATGCAGTCTTGTTTGTGTGTGTGAATGCTTGTCTGTCTGAGTCTGTCTTGTGTAGTGGCAGTGTTATGGCATGGTTTTAATGACATTAAGGTGTAGGGTTAGGGTTGGGGGAAGGGGCAGTGTTAGGGTTAACACCTATTACTAAGGTGGTGTAGGGGGCAATGTTAGGGGTAGTGAATGGGAATGGTGTAGTGACGTACCCAAACATTCAGCTACAATGTCCACAAGCAACATAACCTTGTACCATTGTTGATATTAAGGACAAATTACAATAGTGCTCAAACTGCAAATAAATTGGACAGATATTAAAGAATCTGGGAATATTTTCACATTTTCTTGCCTATTACCACTGAAATATGTTGTATTTTCTAGTTTTTGGTAATAAATTTGAGTGGTCTTCCCTTCCACGTTGTTGTCCTTTCTCTACCACCCTGACACACCTTTCTCCATCAAACTGACCACATTTAGTATGTCTTCTCAGTTCTTATTACTTTAAATGAACCAGGTTTGACATTATGAGGATAGAGATAAAGATGCTTAGTGTGCTGAATCATTATCATAAGTGAGAGACTAGACAGTGCAATTTCTGCATCTTTGAAAAATGAGGGGGGGAAACTATCCCCTCTATTTGTATATATCTCCACTATTCACACATGTTTATGCACATTCAAGGAACACAATTACCAGCCTCAGACATTAACATTCCATGTGCCTCTAACATGTACAAATATTTATACAAAGTTAGAATCTGCCAAGAATAAAATGAGCAAAAATATTAATAATATCCTTAAGGCAAACAGTAAAAAAAAGAAAAGTTATGACAGTTTCTTTCAGTAATAAGTGATATAATAAAACACATAACATTTAAACACCAAAGGTACTGGAACACTGGAGACCCACTGAACACCAACAGCATAAGAACATTTTATCACATTGTCAGGTTTTCTTGAATCACTTGGGCATTCCCTTGAGCCTGCTCTTACATCTTGCTCTTCTCCACTGCTTTACATATGCAACATTTTTGTGTTGCTCTGTCTTCCACATCAGACCACAGCTAGCATCTTAGATGCAAAATTTGCTGCAATGTGGATGTTCATGTGTACTTTGCATTGTGTTGTTATGTGGTGCATGCCTGCCTCTGGTTCACAGCTCATATCTATAAATCTTGGCCATGGTGACAGCTGGCTATCTCTTCGAAATTATTCCAGAGGATTACCACCCTGCAGCAAATCATGCTCAGGGGTTATCCTGTGTTCAAGACTTCTGCTTCTTAGAATTGTAAAATCATGAATGTACAATACAACTGGACTGTGTGGCCATTTATGCCTTACCGGTAGAGTCCCCATTTCCTTTTTCAAGGAGTGATAGGTCAGTTATGATGGAGGGGCAGTGAATTTATGAATACCCATCCAATTATCCACCTTCTTAAAGAAAGATGGTGGACCATCTCATAGCCCATATCCTTGTAATCAGTCCCCTACAGACTGCTGTATGGTGATTGATGACTTGCCTTCAAGACATCCTTTAATTCCACACTGACGGATTTGTTGCATATCCGCAAAACAAGTAAACTTCATCTGCGACATAAACAGGACACTTAGGACATGCTGGCAGGAAAGGTATGTGATTAAAGTTTACTCCTTCTCTTAACAGGCTTTCCATTTATGTGAAGCAAAGTTCATCCCTAACCCTAGTCAAATGTAATTTGGACCAATGAATTTGGAAATTGCAAATTTACTCCTGGTTTGCCACCTATGTCCTGAATGGATAGGGTCAGCCTGTGAATGCTTGATGTGTACAAGTCTATATAATAACCATAAAATTCCTTGGGGGTATTGATTGGTACATGTCAGAAATACTTTGGTAAATTTGGGGGTAAGCTTGGGTAGGCTTAAAACCGCACTTAGGCTGATAGCTTAGTAACTACCTATGAACCAATAAGTAAGTGTGAGATTGAATTACTTTCCATAGTCATGATTTTCCTTTAGAGAATCACTGAATCAAAAGGGTGGGAGGATCACCCCTCAGAACATGGAGGAAACCCTGTGGCTTCTGGTGGCCTGGTGGCCACCAGACCCCTGTCTTAATTCAGTTATTTCCTCAACAGAATGCACTGCATTCTGGCCCAGTTAGGGTATACTGAAGGATGCTGGAGAAAGCTGAAGAATAAGGTAGAATGCATGAAAGTGCAGGAAAAAGGTAAGTTGGATGATGTGGGGAGCCAATGATGGGGGATTAGGGTACACTACAGGATATGTATGGAGACAGGGGCAGGCAAAAGGTAATGTGGCACCGTGCAGCTCTTCATTTTGGACACCATTCCACCTAAGGCTTGCCCTGATCACATGTAAATGGCATTAACCTGACATAATACAGCTCCATCCACATTCCAATTAGCCTCACCCATTCAGTTACTTATCATAAGTCATCGTAAGCCCCAGTATTTTTTCTTCTCTTTGCTCCTTTCACATTGTTACAGGACACTGTGTGTTCACTTCTTTAAACTAAAATTCAAGACTTTCTGAAACACCATCCTTTCTGCTAACAACAAAAAAAGGATGCTTGACTACTGGTCATATCCTGAGTTCTTAGCTCATTCACAAAGCTAAAATTCAAGACTGTCTGAAACACCATCCTTTCTGCTAACAACAAAAAAGGATGCTTGACTACTGGTCATATCCTGAGTTCTTAGCTCATTCACAAAGCTAAAATTCAAGACTTTCTGAAACACCATCCTTTCTGCTAACAACAAAAAAAGGATGCTTGACTACTGGTCATATCCTGAGTTCTTAGCTCATTCACAAAGCTAAAATTCAAGACTGTCTGAAACACCATCCTTTCTGCTAACAACAAAAAAAGGATGCTTGACTACTGGTCATATCCTGAGTTCTTAGCTCATTCACAAAGCTAAAATTCAAGACTGTCTGAAACACCATCCTTTCTTTAACAAAAACAAAAGAAGCTTGACTGCTGCACATGCATCCTGAGTTCTTGGCTCAGTCACACAGGTACATTTCAGCAGGGAATTCGGAGAGTACCACTGTGATATTTTTAGGGCCACAGTATTATTCAGTTAAGGCTTATAGTGGATTGCTGCTCTACTTGTTATTGTCTGCTGTCTTATAATATTAGTGCGATCAGTGTCTCACCACAGAATACCCATGCTTATAACCTTAAACAATATTTACTGTATTACTGGCTGACCTTTTTCTTCTTCAGGTAATTGGTTATGCTCTTTCTGTTGCTCTCTCAGCCAAATTCAGTTTGCTCCACTCCTCTCTGCAAATTTTCATTCACTCAGTTTGTTTGCTATGAAACTGTAACTGTCTGTACTTTATTCCTTATAAACAGCTTTGCTGTAACTGCAGTCTGGAGTAGCATATCCCGTGTGCTTCCATAGCATGCGTTAGACTAATGTTCCAATTACATGAAATTGTTCCACTGACAGCATAACAGATAAAGGCTCCTCCTGCTGGTGTTGGAGCTGTTTCCTGCTACACTCCCTTCCCAGTCATCCCTCATGGTATTACATTTATAGGACCTGTTCTTCACCCAGAACTCCATGTACGCCCGACCCCTGTTAAAGGCATACAAACAAACGAAGACATACCCTGGGCACAAGAATACACACAAAATTCTAAAACCATCAGTTCTGTATTTAAGCACTTTAACTTTAGCTTTAGCTTTCTTTCCTCTCTTATATTTACTAACAAACCACAGTGATCACAGCTTACACCATGCACCTCAGCTATCCACTGCTACCCTCCTACATTCATACTGCAGTGTTCTAGCTCCTACCCCTCCTATAGTCATACCCCAGTGTTCTAGCTCCTACTCCACCTATATTCATATCCCAGTGTTCTAGCTTCTACCCCTCCTATATTCATACCCCAGTGTTCTAGCTCCTACCCATTCTATATTCATACCTCAGTGTTCTAGCTACTAGCCTTCCTATATTCATACCCCTGTGTTCTAGCTCCATTTTCTATGACATTTCTCTCTACAAAGCTACATTCCATGCTTCTGTCAAGTATTAATGCATCCTTACTCTTCCTGTTTTATCACTTTACAGCTTACCATATATCCCTCCATCTTGTACACATTTCTCCCACTAAGTGCTCCACCACTAACCATTCAACAAATCACCACACTTCACCACTAATCACTTCCAGTATATACAAAGACTCAACCAATCTTTACTTCAAATGAAATTACTAACCTGTCACACCTATCACATTAAACTAAAACTAACTGCTACAGGTAAACCAAAACAAGCTTAACAAACATATCCATTTTCCCTATCTCTTACCACTCTATGGGGATATTCATCCCAACCCCAACCCCTCTTCCCATGTTGACTCTCCAGTAGCCTCCAAAATTCATCCCAAGCCAAATCTCCCTCCTACTCAACCCACCCATCTACTTCCAAGACACTACCATCACCAAAACCATCAAAACCCTACTTACCTATCTCAAACTAACACAAACGATTTAAAATAATTTCCTTAAATACTCATAGCATCTGTAATAAAACTTCAGAACTCCATGCTTGGATCTCCCACAGTACAGCAGATATTCCTGCCATAACTGAAACATGGGCTAAAACCTCATATACTTAACTCTGAAATATAACTTCCTGGTTATATCATCATCAGGACTAATATAATTCAGAAAAAGATGGTGGAGTACCAGTACCCTGAATATCCTGAAACTAAACAACCATAAGCAACTAAGTGTTGTAGTACTCTATATTTGTCAGGTAATAATGCTATAACCCTGGAAAACATCCTAAACTGGATTTCACAAACAATTTTTAATGAAAAGATAATCATAGGTGATGTTAACATTGATTGACAGATTATTTTCACAAAATATCCATGAACTAACCTAAACCTATTTGGACTGACTCAACTCATTTCCTCCCCACGTTATAACTATCCCAAAAAACTATGGCTCAATGCCTGACTGGATATTGGTGCCCAGTTCCACTAAGTATGTCTCCAGTTTCACTCTCTCTGATTTCCTCAGTGATCACCCCCCTGTATATGCAAACAGACTCAGTACCTATCATGTCAAACAGCACTTAGAACTTCCCATAACCTCACTAATTTTAACCCCAATACATTTAACAGAATTCTAAGCTCCTCTAACTGGTCTATGCTGAAAAATATTCCACTCGATGAAGCTGTACACAAATTTAACTCACTTTTCCTGCAAGCCGTCAACAGCCTGTCTCCAACTAGAACAAAAATAATAACCATACTACTTGGTTATCCACTCAAAGCAGGAATCTGATGTGTGAAAGAGACAGGGCTTGGAAAGAATGGCCAAAAATAATACATCTGTTATGTAACTGTACAAGAAAACTAATTCAGTATCCCCTTACTAAATCAGTTTTCCAACCCAACAAATTCTGGTCTTCTATTAATAATATACTCCACCACTCCTAATCCTGCCCTCTGAAATAGCTGCTCAGTTTAACACAAATTTTAAAGAAATCATTAAAGCCCTTACTAAATATTTTCCTCCCAACAATCCTGACATGCCCTCTCTTTAGACAGCAAACACCCCCTATTTCACTCTAAACTCCATCCCAACCTCCTACATCAAATTGCTGCTTCATAAACTGAAAGCCTGTTCTCATTCAGTAGATAAGCTCCTTGCAGAATACCTCAAGCTGGCTTCCAGTTTCATAACCGATCCTGTCTCACTTCTAAATTAACAGCTCTATCAAGGAATCATACAATCTTTCTCCATGGAAAAATTCGTCATCATCCCTCTTCATGAAGGAGGAACCTCATCTGATATAACCAATTTCAGACCCATTGCCATATTATCCCCTTTGTCAAAAGGTCTGGAGATGTGCATTCAGAAGCAACTTTGTAGACATACTCTTCAGGTAAAGTTCCTGACCCCCCACACAGCATGGTTTTACACCTGGCCATAGCACTAGCACAGCCTTAACAACTTTCACAGATACTGTTAACAATACCAGAGATAAAGGCAATTTTTTTTCTCTGTATTCCTTGATCTCTCTCAAGCTTTTGATCTAGTCTCTCACCAAAAACTCCTTTACCAACGGTCTTCCCTCAGGCTATAACAACCCAGACTACTATGGTTTAACAACTACTTAACTGATAGATACCAGTCTGTTAAATGGCTTTCCACTTTTTCTCCCTTCCTGTTAATATTGGTGTGCCACTGGGCTCCATTCTCAGACTCTAATCTTTAATATGTTAACTAATAATTTATATAACCCCTCTCAGTGAGCTTTCCTCATATAATACCCTGATTATTCTACCCTTCACATGACAGTTTTAATGGCAGCAAATGGTGGAGTTCAGAAGAAGCTGTGAAATGAGACAGAAGGGAAATTAGTGGAACAGGTTAGCAGCTTCAAGTATCTCGGAGGGGTAGTAGTGGAGAAGGGAAGTCTAAATGAGGAGGTCAAATCTAGAATCAGAGAGGCTGCAGCCAAATGGCACAGTATCAGGTATAGTGTGACAAAAAATCTGAAAAGTAAGGTATACAAAACAGTGGTGCGACCAGTAGTATTGTATGGGGCAGAAACCTGGGCAGTAAAGGCAGAACAGTTGAGGAAGCTAGAGCTGATGGAGATGAAGTACTTGAGACATGTGTTAGGATGCACCTTGAGGAGCCGACGAAGAAATGAGGACATAAGAACAGAAGCCAAAGTAGCTTCAATTGCAGAAAAGGCAAAAAAGAACAGATTGTGGTGGTTCAGGCACATATCACAAAAGCAGAAGACAATCTGGTGAAGGTGATTTGGGACAGATAGGAAGAAGGCAACAGGAAACTAGAACATCCAGCAAAGAGGTACATGGATCATGTGACAGAAGACCTGCAAGAGTCAGACATAAGAAGGCAGAAAAGGGCATTGAATAGACAGAGATGGCAACAGTTGACACAACACCCAGACCCCATATAGAAAATGGGAAAAAGGAGGTTGATGATGATTTTACCCTAATCGGAATTTCCAACAACCCAATGGATCTAAAGAGAATTACTCAACAAGCCTTTAACTCTGTTGAACGTTGGCTACAGGATAATCACTTGCTACTAAAACCCCCAAAAAAACTAAATTACTAATTTTTTTCTAAAATTCCATTTCTGTGAAAACAAAAAAAAATAACATTTCTTCTTTAAATTACACCATGATTGAAGTTACCCCACATACAAAACTACTTGGCATGACAATTGATGACAATCTTAAATTCAATTTACATATCCACAACAGCATCAGAATAAAATATCAAAAACTAGGCATACTACATAGAGTAAAGAAATTCCATACAGACTATTAAGGTAACTCTAGCTACCACTTACCTCTTACCCTGTCTCCCATATGGAGCCCTTAACATGACCAACCTGTAAGCATCACTTAGTTCTATACTTGAAAAATGCTATAAAAAAGTTGCCAAATTTGCTTGCAACAAATCTTACCAGACCAACCACTGTGTAACTCTATAAACATTTATTTAACTCGCTCAAGCTTCAACACCTATCTTATACTCAGCTCACCATGACCCATAAAGTCATCCATACCCAATCCACCTACTTAGCAATTAGACCCCTCCTCCAATATTATATTCCATGTCATCTCCTTCAGTCAAATAATAAACAACTCCTTACCATCTACAAACTGCAAAGGGCTGCTGGAGGTCAGTCTCTATTCCAATAGTCCAGCTAGAACTTGGAATAAAATTCCGATATTAATCAGGTCTATAACACACCTTCATCTTTTTAAACCATTACTAAAATACCTCCTCCCTGCCTCCTGGCTTTGTCCCTGCTCCTCATCTGGGATATAACTCTCTAACTCCCTTCATCACCTTTCTTTACCGCCCTTTAAAGTTCTAAATCACTTAACCTGCTTATCCCCTTCTAATACCTCACTTTATTGTACTTCTTAAATTACTATACCTACTTCTAATTAGCACCAACAAATTACTCTTCCAACACAACTTCTCTGTTAATACTTAGACTTGCTTATATCCTCTAATAATTCACTTTATTGTATTTAAACTACTCCCACCTGTCTTATATACCATTCTTCTATCTGTAAAGTCTCAATACAAAACATGAAAATTTAATATTTGTGAATATCAATACACATTTTATTATACTTACTATTATGCTATGTACTTACTGAAACTGCATAATAAAATGTTATTGCAAATGTTGATTGCATTAAATATGATACTTTGGAGCTTTTCTTCCCAAGCCTCCTCTGAAAAAGTGCCCCTGTGCCTGGTTGGACTTTCTCAGTAAACAAATGTCAATAAACAAAATAATAGATAAATCTGTTGCTGCTGTTGATGTACTAAAGCTGTCACATCATTGCTCATTATTGTTAAAAAAAGGCAGTAAACCATCTTCAAAAAGCAATTCTCATCCAAAAATGCCAAAGTTATACTTTTATAACCGGATGTATAAAAGCAACCTCAGTTGCCAGAAGGTAGATTTTTATTTGGCAGGATCTCTTTTGCAGACACTTAGATAAAACAGACTATGTGGCAAATTTACACAACACATTTTTAATTTTTATTTTGAACATTTCATTTGGTCAGCATAGAGGTTTGCAATGGCTGATGGTATAAGGTAAAATTTGTGTCATGGAGCAATGAGAAATCAGAGGGTGCAAGGGAAGATGAGGTAATGCATGCAGTCATTAATGATCTGACTGGGGACAGGCAAATGAATTCAGCTTTCACAACATTGCCAAGAACTATGTCCTAGATCCACATATTTGCTAGGATGTTAACATCCTAACTTCCATGTAATTAAGTATTTTTTTCATTGGTGTAAGGAAAAGTATTTCACAGAAGTTTCATCAGGCAACAATGCCCCATTAGCCATGATTCATAGGTTAGTACTAGGCTAACTGCATTTGTGGGCCATTTTAAGCCTAGTCAGTTGCCCATGTGAGAATCAAACACTGCACCTTGTGTATGTATGGTAAATACCCTAACCATTATGCCAACCTCTCACCCAAATCACACACACAATGCCAACCTCTCACCCAAATCACACACACAATGCCATCCTCTCACTCAAATCACACACACACATACACACTTTTATGTATGAATTAAAATCCCCCATATCCCTCACAGATGTCTATTCTAAAACTGAGACTGCTATAAGAGAAAGTGAGTAGCAATTCTCAGTTTGTGGAACGCACAGCATGTAATCCTGAACTATTAACACTGTTCAGTTCACAGTCACAAAACTTACATAAACAAATACTCCTCTGCAGAACATATCTATTCTGCACAACTGAAACATACTTAGAGATTCAAACAAGACACATGTATGCACTGACACGGCTCTTATGGAAAACTCTGGATTTGCCCACGTGGCATTTAACAAGCAGAACACTTCTCACCTAACAACTGTCCCTTGTGGATTCAGGTGACCAGGTTTCGTGTATTATGTAGTCCAGCTGAAAAGGAAACATACATTAGGGTGGAAAAAATTTAAAAGGCTGGAACTGTAGTGCATATGTGCAAGTGTGGATATTTGCATATGAATGGGTTTGTGTCTGTCTTCATGCCTGTACTATAATGGATATGACATCAGAAAGACTTCCTCAAAAGAAAATTTCCTTTGAAGTGATCACAGATCAAACAACCTGCCAGGCATTATTAAATGACTTTTTCTTTCTCAGCCATGACAGAAAAGCAGTTCACATCAAGCAGTCTTATTGCATTTCCTGCTGAAACTCACTACTCACTTCAGTCCACTGGTAGCTCTAAAATCACCCATTTTAGCCACTGCAGTCCTCTGTAACCATGGATACAAGCAGTATGAAACACAATAAAGGAAGGAATGAGGATTTGTAAAGGTAAATGTAATAAAGGGTGGTGAGAAATGAGGAAAGCAATTAATAAAGTATCTGCTGAATGAGCATTATTTCATGGTTAAAAATGTTTAAATCCAGAAAATGGTGTGCTAGTAGAGACATCTGTGTGAGTGAACCTGCATGGACATATACTAAAATAACTAATAAGAATATCTGCCTGCCTTACCCGTGCTCTTTATTCTTCATCCTATAACATTTCAGCTTCAGAACTATAGTCTACAAATGACTCCCACACACACATTTCAAAATATTTGAAACAAATTGGCAAGTCTGATTTCTAAGAATGTGTAGGTGTTTCAACATAATGACAACATAAATTATTATGACAGAGAAGAACTGAAGTCCTATTTATAGTGCTATCCATGATGGAGTGTAAACTTTTCAGGGCCACTTTGACATGTTGTAATTTTGTTTTCAGATCCATGTTAGTAAGTTAAGAATATTCTCAGAGCTTTTGTGTGCATACCATGTAAATGTACAGGAATGCTAACAGATGAGAGTAAAGAAATACGTAATCCAAACACCCTAGAAACATTCAATAGTCTTCCTTAATTATACAGGTATGTTGTTCAACTGAAGACGAAGGAGGTCATAAGAAAATATTCTTAAGATACATTTCATTTTTCAAAGTACATTTAATTAGATAGTGAAAAACATTGGCTTTCAAATGAGCCTACAGAAAATGTATGTGATGCCTTCATATGCCTATAGGCCATAAACGTTTGCAAAATAGTCAATATCAGAATTTAATACTTCATCACACTTCACTTTTTTCTGCACGCTTTTACGGAATATAATGAAGGGTGATAGAGAGCTACATCCCAGATGAGGAGCAGGGGCAAAGACAGGAGGTCTTTGAATATAAAGTATACTAAATGAAGTATGCAATCAGGTAGCCTATTATCACAGGTCCCAATTTTAATTAGTGTATCTTCTAATTTATTTCTGCTTTTATTATTTATATTGCAAATTAATGCTCAAGTTAGACAATGATAACACTGAAATATTATTTGAGTACAAGATGCTTACATGAAATAATCATGCATAGTATTTAAATGAATTTCTGTACAAACATAGAGTTTAAGACGGGTCTATATCATTTCATTGAAAACTCATTTCATCAAAGCTTAATTCATTGACACATATTCACTGAAAGCTCACTTCACTGAAAACCCAATTCACTGAAAGCTCACTTCACTGAAAACCCATTTCACTGAAACTCATTTCCTTGAAAGGTATATATGACCTTTTCCCCACTGTTGTGTGACCCTGGAGTTAGTATATAAAGTAAGGGGGGTGTGGGGGGCACAGCACCACTTTTAGAGGCATTGTCTTAACACGGACACTTGGACCAAGATAAGCGATATTATAATAACACATATGTTTCCAAAGTATTACACACGTGTTTCTTTTATTGCAGATGTGTGATCATAGGAAGTTACTAGGCTATTGGCCCTGAGGCCCGTACAAGCCTAGCCAAGAATTTAGCCCATGTTCCAATAAGTCAGCACCCTATGCCACTGTCCAGCAGGGACATAGGTGGAATCCCATGGGTGTATTTTCTGTTCCCTAGCCAGTTATCCAGGTTGCGCTTAAAAAGATGTAATGAGGTACTCTGCTTTATGTGGAGAGGAAGTCTATTCCACAAAAGGGTGAGTCTCTGGGACACAAATCTGTCCTGCCAACAAGTCCTATTGATGTCACAGACCAGGTTGAGGTCTCGCATGTGGGTTACTGGAGTGGAGCTTGAGTTGCGGATGTGCAGCAGTCCCATCAGGGCGGGGTCTGAGATTGCTTTGCATGCCAGACAGAACTCACCTCTGAGGAGTCTGTGGGAGACTGAGTAGAGGGACAGGGCTTTTAGCCTATCTGTGTAGGGTAGATGTTTGAGCTGCTGGATTCTCCAGGTGAGGAATCTCTGTGGTATCTCCAGCTGCTGCATGTGTTTTGTGAGGTACATGCCGAAAGGGGCATTGTATTCAATAATCGGACTTATAAGGGAAGACTACAGGGATGTTATGACCACCTTGTCCCTGGATGAGATACCCTTACTAATAAGGTGGGCCATGTAGAAAGCTTTCCATACAACAGAGGCAATATGGTGGTCAAAAGTCAGTTTGCTATCAACCTGGCTTCCCAAGTCCCTCATGACTGATTGCGTGCTTAGTGCCTTATTTTCAATGTGATAATTCATGGGGACATCATTCTCCCCAAAAGGGATGATGATGCATTTTTTGGCATTCGGTGTGAGGCCATGTTTCTGGCACCAGTCATTTGTTTGGGTGAGGCCCTATTGGAGGATGTCCACATCACCATGGGAATTGATGAAAGCACCCACTTTGCAGTCATCTCCAAACTTTGTTAGCCATAGCCCACTAGATTTGACTTGCACCTCTGGGAAGTATATCCCAAACAGCAGAGGCCCCAGGACCGATCCATTGGGTATGCCGCTTGTTATGAGGCTACTACTTGTAGTGGTTTCCCCTATTTTGACTAGGTGGGTTCTAACAGTGAGTCAGTTTGCTACCCATCTGGATTGATGCCTAGCTGAGAGAATTTATCTATTATACCTGAGTGGGGAATAGTATCAAAGGTCTTGACCAGGTCAAGGTAGGCAGTGTGCACCATCTTCCCCTCGTCTATGGCCTTGTGTCTGTCTCAAAGAAGTCGACCAAATTTAACAGTCATGACGTCCCCTTGCCAAAACCAAACTGTGCGGGATCAAGTGTCTGGAGGTTGCCAATGTTGTTGTTAATAAGGTCCATAATAATCCGCTCCATGGCCTTGCAGATCAGGTTAGTTATGCTGATGGGTCTATAATTTCCTGGATCGGTAGTAGCTGTCCTCCAGTCAGCTGGGATGAAGCCAATACTCAGGCTTTGGTTGAATAGGATGCCTAATGGTGCTACAAGTTCTTGCCTGAGTTCATGTAAGATGCAGCCTGCAATGTTATTGGGTCCCATGGAGACTGTATTTTTTGCCTTTGAGAAGGCAATGATGACTTGCTCCCTAGAGATAAGGGGAGGGAGGCAGGTACCGGGGATATCCTGTTTTACTGAGTGGGGGGGCAGAGGAGTGAAGTTTTCACTGAACTTGTCTGCTAGCAGGTTGGCTATATCTACAGGGTTTGTGTATGTGGTGTCCTTGACCACCAGTTCTGAGCAGATTTGGGTGCTTCCCTTGAGACTGCGGACATATGTGAAGAAGGCCTTATGATTGTCTTTAGTAGATGTGACCACTTTGGACTCAAAGTTTGTTTTGGAGGATTTCACTAGTGCTCTTATTTGCTTATTCGGGCTAAGGAGAGACTGCTTCCAATTAGATACCTGCTCCTTCTTGATCCTGGTCAGCAATTTCTTCCTTTTATTATACAGTTTATTTATTGCAGATGTCCACCAGACAGGTTTACTCTTCCTGGAGAAGGAGGATTTCATTCTGTGTGATATTCCTGATTCCATGCAGCTATATAAATGCTCATATAGTGCTTTGGTGTTTGTTTGGACATATGTTCCAGTTTCTGTGGAGGGGGAGGTGGAGGTGAAGCTGTTTACATCTCCCCTCAGGATGTTGTAATCAGCTTTGGAGAAGTTTTTTTGTTTGACTCTAGCTGGGGGGAGGGGTCGGGGGAGATGATGACTTCGAAAGTGACTGCTTTGTGGTCAGATCTCACCAAGGATGATGACAATGTAGGGATGCTGCAGTGGTTACTCATGTTGGTTAATACCAAGTGCAAGATATTTTCACCTCTTGTGGGGGTGTCAACCAACTGGTCCAAGGTATTTGCATTGATGAAATCAAGGAATCTTTGGGCATTTGTATTTTGACATGAGTGGTTCTTCCAGTCTGTGGTCGTATAGTTAAAGTTGCCCAGAATCAGGGTAAAGGGTTGAATCTTGATAGATTCGAAGAGATCCAGCTAGGTGGAGTGGGCATTTTGAGTTAGAGTTGGAGGCCTGTAGCTAGCTATGATTTCAATAGGGGTTTTGTCAATTGTTAACTACACCTGGAGTATTTCCTGTGCATCATACTGTTTGACCAGCCTAGAGGTGTGTATATCTTTTGTATATATTCCAACTCCACCTGCTTTTGTTTTGCTGCCCATGGCTTGGGGTCTGAAAGAATGATAGGATGAATAACCTGATATGGCTGGGGTGCTCTCCTCAGCTTTGAACCAAGTTTCTGTGACTGCACAAATGTCAGCTTTTTCCAGGGTTAAGAATGCTTGCAATGAGTTCAGTTTCATGTTTAGACTCCTAGCATTTAGCAGCATAACCTTTAATTTATGTTTAGATGAAATTTTCATGTTGACAGTTTTGACCTCATGGCATTGCCTAAAAAAGGCACTATGGGAGAGGCAAGAGCCTTTGCCAGGAACCTGAAGCCCAAGGGAGACAAATGTAGGCCATCTCTGGCAAAGCATCATGGCTTGTCACTCATGCCATCCCAGGCTGTCAGGTACTGGATCCCCTTTGAATGACACCAGAAACTAAGCCAGTTGTTAAAGTCAATCATTTTCTGTTTGTACTGAGGCATCATTCTGGGTGACGGTAGAATGCTGCTTAAGGCTAGGGACATACCTGCCTGGGACACATACTCAGTGAGCTCGATCATGTCTCTCTTCATATTGTCCAGGGTGATATGTCTGAGGTCATTCACTCCAACATGGACTATGACAGAGTCATAACAGTACCTGTTGAGAGTCTTGAGTGCATTGGTGATATGGCGGATTCTGGCACCCACCAAACAACTAACTGTGACTTTCTCCTTATCCAGCCTGGTGAGGGGCACATCTGTGTGCCTCACAATGAAGTCCCCTATGACTAATATGTTAGGTTTATGTTTAGGCCTTAGTGGCTGTGAGACACAGGTATGTGGACTATGTGTGGTGTGTGGTGTAGTGGGCAGTGGTGTTTGTGTGCGTTTATGCCTCAGAGGTCCCTTTTGTTTGGGTATGCTTTTGTTGAGGGCCTCCACATAAGTGGGAGTGTGTTGTGTAGGTGTGGGTGGTGTTTGAGGTGTGGTGTTCATGTAGCCAACCTTCTCAGTGCCAGATATACTGGTTTATGGGGGAGACAGCAATGACACTAGGTGTTTTATGTATTTGCATCTCTCACAAATTGTGTTCCTAGGTGGTAGTAGTAGAGGGTTGTTCATGTACATGAGGCAGTTGCTACACTGTCTCAGGATGCCCATATCGACAAGACTGGCAGGAGAAAATGTAGGAAATTGTCCATCCATATTTGTCAGAAACTGAAAGAGCTAAGAGGGTAAAGGGAGGAAGGTCTACGAGTAGCACTACTAGATGATAACACAAGTGCTACTAAGGGAAAACCTATAGCTGGAATTCCTCAAAAAGGGTTAAAAACGTGCAGCTGAAGCTCTGGATGCCGCTGACCTGTATCTAGACTATGCTACTCTTCTAGTTACGAAAAAGCAACTTTAAGTGACATTTATTTAATTCAGTACTTACATGAGTCACACTTTAAATGCAAATGACAGGTACACATCTAAGCCAAGAACATTTTAGTTGAATGAATACACATTCACTAGGTGAATAGTTTACTTTTTGGTTGAGTACCATCAAATTGTGCAGTGGCAAAAGGGTATCAGAAAAAATGTACAGCAAAGAAACTAACAAAAAATGAAGTTTACTGTACAGTACATACAGCAAGTCTGAATAATATGTGGCCAATCATATTGTACCTGCTCAGGATTCAAGATGAATAAAATATAGTCCATATGGAAATACCTGATCTAGAAGTTCAGAATTTATGCCAACTTACCAGTGATCCCAGAACACTTCACTCCATTGTTCACTGCTACACAATAAGAACATCTGTGTTTAATATTACATATTTCATTGGTGATGACATAGTTGCACCCAAATAGATATGGTTCTAAGCTGGATGGCATTTGCAGTATGATTCAGGGGGAATAACCAGGATATAGAGAAGTTATACAATCACCCTACTGAATTCTTATTAGACCACAGCTGAAGTACTTTTCAGGTATAGTGTCCTCAAAATGAAAAAGAACTCCAACCACTTCAGATGGTGCCAACAAAGCTAAAAAGGGGGGACATATATGGGATACAAGGAAGGCCTGTAGGAGTTAAACATTTTCACAATGGAAGAAAGGAGGGAAACTGTGTACGTTCTATAGGTGCATCAGATAATGGGAGCTGTTGAGAGAAGTAGGCTAAGGACTCTCAGTCTGAGGGCACAACCTTTAGTTTAGATATCATAAAGTACTCATTTTATTCTAAAGGAGTGGTGACCAGGTGATACGGGTTACCAGAGGGAGCTGTGGACTGTTAACACTACAGATGTCTTATGTCTTCAATAGTGCCTGGAACAGGAAGTGGGCTATGAGAAAGGGTATGAGTGGAACACCTACACAGTGCTAAAAGATAACCTTGTCTTTTTGTCCATCATCAATATGTAATGTGGTCTAATGATTTAACAACAGATTGCCACAGGATAATCCTTATACAATGCTTGGCACTCTGGAAAAAAAGTGTTAAGAGGTTAAAAACTGAACAAATTAATTTGATAGTTAACTGGGTGACCACCTATATGTAGGACAGTAGTGCTGCTTGTTAGAATTGCAAATTCATGAATGTACAAGGCAACTGGACTGTGTGACCATTTATACCTTACAAGTACCTATCCTTAGCCCTCATTTCCTTTTTCAAGGAGTGACAGGTCAGTCACACCAGTGGGGGGACAGTGAATTTATTGATACCCATCCAATTGTCTAATTCCTTCTTAAAGGAAGAGGGTGTGTCACCCTGCTTGATCAAGAGGAGGAGTTTTTTGCAGGGAAGGGGTAGTCAGTTGACAAATCTCTCTTTTCACAATAATTTGTTTATTTGCTGGAACAGGTTCAGATCTCTGGTTTAAGTATTTGCAGGACTATTTGATTTGTGGAGAAGTAAGAGGTCTTTGACTGCTGGATCTCTAATCACCCAGAAGGCAAGGCAAAGTGAGTCTGTAGGACACTGAATACAGGGACAAGGCCTCCCACCTTTAGTCCCATTATCCTTTTTATTGGAAGCCATTGGGGTCTCTCTAAATGCTCGATATAAACAGTAAGGTACAGCTCAAAGAGGGCATTGCATTCTAAAAGGGTCTGATCGGTACCAAATATAGAGGGGGTCAGGACTTCTGTGGACATAGAGGAAACACCCTTTGTGATCAACCATGAAATACAGAAGGATTTCCTGATCACTGTTGCAAAAAGATGACCAAATTACAGGGAGTTATCTACCCAAGTTCCAAGGTTGATCACATCATCATTTTGGAGTGGGTTGTGTTTTTTCTACTGTATGGGTGGTGGGTTTGCATGCCAAATGCAACAATATTGCATTTTTTAGCATTTAGTTTCAGTCCTTTGTCAGTGCACCAGCTACTAACATACGTAAAATTACATTGCAGCTTCTGCATATCAGAAAGGGATTCAAGTATAACACCCAGTATATAATCATAGACAAATGTTTGATTTGGAGATAAGTATATGCTGAATTCAAAGGTCCTAGTGTGGAACACTGTGGGACGCCACTGGTTAGGGTTGTGTTCTCCAAGTCCATGCCACCCACCATGACAGTGTGGGTTCTGTCCTTCAGATAATTAGCTATTAGTCTAATTACACAAGGATGGATTTGGAGCACATTTAACATTCTGATAATGTTGGCATGCGGTATATTACTGAATCCACTGGAGAGGTCAAGGTATACTGGATGGCCACTATGACCAATGTCCATGGTTTGCATTACCATTTCAAAAAAATTTACCAGATTCATTAGACAGGATCTACCCTTAAGAGAGCCAGATTGTCTGGAGTGAAGTCTTACAAGATGTTTTACATCATCATCATTTAGCTGGTCTGTTTTCACTTGGTCCATGGCCTTGCAGTTGAGGCTCATCAGGCTGATAGATCTGTAATACTCAGGGCCTGCCTTTTGAACAGGCATTACAAATGCTGTGCACCATTCCTCACAGACAAAACCAGTGGACCTGCTTAGGTTGAATAGCTGTAGAAGTGAGTCTACCAGTACATGTTTAGTGTTGTTCAGCTGAAAGCCTAGTATTTTACCAGCTCCCATAGAGGATGCATTTTTTTTACATACTTTTAGACAGTCATTCTTTTATGATGCTGGAGGTGTTAGGTCCTTAGCTACATGTTGGTTTGGTACAGATACATCCGAGATGAAGCTGGCACTGAATTTTTTGCCTGTGTTATTTGTTTTATCCACTGGATCAGAGAGGGTAGTGTCATTTTGAATGAGTTCAGAGCAACGTTGGGTGTTATTTTGAAGCTTCCTAATGTAAGTAAAGAAGGATTTTTAATTATCTTTAGTTTTTGACACCAGCCTAAGTTCGTGGGAAGCCTTAGTTTTTCTGATCATGTTTTACAGTACCTTAGATAACCTTTTGAAGTTAACCTTGATTTGTATGTCTTTAGTTTTGCTACATATTCTAATGAGCTTTGTATCCCTTATTACATTGTTTATTGGTGCATGTGGACCACTAAGCTGGTTTGCTCTTTTCTCTCTCTTTTTCTGTAGTTTTGGTGAGGACAGACAGGTTTATAGAGTTTTCTATGTCAGCATAAAATTTGTTTGCATAACTGCTAGCTGTGCCTACATTTTGAGAGGTACAGTTGCATTCAAATGTAAACAGTTCATCATAGAATTGTAGGAAGCTTATATGCTTGAAGTCTTTGAATATTGTGATATTTGCCTTAGCTGATTTAGGGATTTTAAAAGATAACTTTACCAGTTTGTGGTGAGACATGACTGTAAAGGGTGTATTTGTGGGATAGTACATATAATTATCATATTGTAAAGATATGGTCAAGAACATTTTGACCTCTAATGGTTACTTTGATTATTTGATCCAAGGAATTCTTGTTTATGAAACTGAGGAATTTGTCAGCATAGCCTACATTTGAGGTAGAGGTCTCATAGTTTACTGATGAGTAGTTAATTTTTCCAAGAATGATGGAGTTTTTGTGTTCACAAGTCATTTAATGTATTTAAGAACTAGACATGTTCTTAAATACATTAGGGTTGGCGGAATGGTAACTGTTTACTTTGCATAAAAAAGGTACAGGGTTTGATTCTCATCTTTGCTGGGTTGGGTTGCAAGGCTAGACTTATAAAGGCCTTGGTGGTCAGCAGCCTGGTATATACCTATGAACATGTTTTTATGGGAGGCAGGTCATCAAAGGGTTCTATAACATTCTATGATCTAAGAGTTGATTTTATTTAGGTAGAGTTGAATCTCAATATGTTCACTTCATGGATATCTGATAATCTGTCTTGATGTTATGTCGTCTTTTAACAGATATTGATAATGGATACTCTCTCACAGTTTCTGTTGGGTGTAAAGGTGTAGTATGGAAGGGTTGATTTCTGCACTCTTAAACCAGGTTTCAGTAACAATACACACATGAATGCACTCCCAATGCAGGAGGGCTTCAAATAGTTTGCTATTGCTATGTGGACTCTTAGCACGCAGCAGCACCACACTGATATTGTCCAGTGCTTTGTTTGTTATAATTTTTAGGCTGGAAGATGCATTAGCTGGACTCTGCCTAAAAAGGCACTATAATGGCAGCAAAGGTTTTAACCAATATGCGGAAGCCCTGGAATGAGAGGTGTGCAAGCTGTCATTAGCAAAGCAAGTGATGCTGTGCAGCAGTTTATCTCACACTGACGCATACTGGATCCCCTTCAAATTAAAACAGTTGCTAAGCTAATTGTGAAAAAAATCACCTTTTCCTTATGCCTCATCATCAGTCTTCATGAAGGCAGGATACACAATGTCAGGTTTTCCTACACTTGTGACAGACACGGAGGCCTCAAAAATGTATCTTTATAATGCCCTTAGGGTTTTGCACGTCAGGTGATTTACACCCACAGAGACTACCACCACTGCAGGTTTGAACAGTGCTGTGAACAAGGCTCAGTGCAATACAAATGAGCTAAGAATTTAAGCAAATTAATGAAAAAACATGTTTTGGCTCCACCAATAATACTGGCTTTCCAGAAATAGCATCTGCTTAACCTCTGTGACTAAACAGTCATCTCTATCTTGTAGACCACATATATACTACCTAAAAATTTGCTATATCAGCTACTAAGTTATAAATAGTAGAAATGGAGGAAAAACAGCAGATTAGACAAACGGAAACCAATGGTGAATGAATTCAGTTATGTGAGTGTACAACATAATACTTCAGTTATCAGCAAAGAAAAAAGTAATAAAAAGTTGTTTTAATGCAACTAAAATAACAGAAACAGTTAAAATGTTGGAAAGGCATAATTAACACAGGGAAGCAACACAGCAATTAAAGAATTCAGTCAGGAGACTGACCGGAAGTGGCATAAGTATGTACTCAGGCAGTGAGCAATTAAAGGATTCAGTCAGGAGACTGACCGGAAGTGGCAGTGTGTAAGTTGGGCTTGATTGCAGAATAGCTCATTCTAACCCCCCCTCCAACTCAACACTGATTAGGATCTGACCCTGTAGAACAAACGAGTTGTAAATGCTCTCAGTCTGTCCAGGGAGCAAATGGGTGAGCTAACTGGGGTGTTGCCACTGGAGCCACTGTGTAAGATGGCAGATTGAGGGGAGGAAACAAAAGGTGAAAAAATATACCATGGCTGTCTGTGTGATGGCAGCACCAGGTGTAGTCATCTTGACAGCTTAATGGTCAGCAGTCATTGCAGCTATCAAAAGAAAAAAAAAAAAAAGAGACAGAGAAATGGGTTACTAAAGCTACATGAGCAAATGGATTTTGCCAACAACCTTTTGCTGAAAACCATTCTTCTAAAACTTACTAAAAATACTGTAGTTCCCACATCATCTGGCTCTGGGTTTGGAGAAGGAACCTTCAACAAAGCAACATCTTTAGGATAAACAAACATCTAGTCAGGAAAATAACCTTTCAGCCATGTATTCATAGAGAAAAGTCATTCGGTGACAGTGAATTCTATAGTCCATAATGCTACCTAAACTGCTTTGTACGCAACCTTTGTTACTGAACATGAAAAATGTTTTGAAATATGAAGATAAATTTGACAGTCACTTCATACCCCTGCCATCCTCCAGCAGGCTTTAATGGCATTTCAGAAGAGATTTTTTTCCCCTGCAGAAATTAATTTTGTTATAGGTAGGTATCTTGAACATTACGTGATGTCATTCACTCTTCAAGCTTTGAAAAATACAGCAGCTTATGACCATGTCTTTGATCACAACCAGCTTATTACATGCTTAAGGCAAGAATGTTTAGAAAATTTATCTTAAGTGGAGAGGAAAGTGAAGCTTAAGAGGTAAATCTCAATGTCCACGTAGAGAACACATTCTCAGGGTTTTGACTCAAAGACATAATTGTATTGCATAGAGCTTTATCTGTAGTTCCAAGAAAAAAATATAGGCGTCTGAAGACATATGAAGTATTTTTGAGCTCCGGAAGGTCTAAAACACTTAGCACTGCCACAAAGATAACAGTCAAAAGTGAACTGTTCCCGTGTGGAATGAATGGCTTTAAAAGCTTTTAGTTTCCCCAACCAACTACACATGTAATGGATAGCTGTTTAGCTTTCTGCTGCTTTTCTGTGGCGGCTGGTACAGGCCATTGTTATACTTTAAGACAAAACTAGAACTTAACAGCACTGATAGATGTTTAGCAAAACTTTGTTAAGCATATTTCCTGTTTCAGATAGGTACCTAACAAAATTATCTTTTTCACAAATTTAAGGCATAACAGTGGTTACTCTATGCACTACAAATGAGAACAGCAAACATATAAGGTAAAAGCATAAGGAACTCTGACGTGTTGTTTTGTTACTGAGATGATTTAGAATTTTTGGAGCACTTGGGAATGTAAAAAATGAACCCTAGATATGAAGGATTTTTAAGGTGTGATATCCTGGGCAGGAATTGTGGGTTTCCATTGTGATTATAAACTCATGATGGTTTTCTAAACTGGATCTGTGATGATATCAGCTTATAGTGATGGAACTCGATTGTCAATACATAAATAAAATAGCTTGCAAACAATCTCAAAAACATGACTCGACTTTTTTTCAAAGAGTAAGCCTCTAGTGAAATATGATTATAACAAAGCAAAAATGAATACTTTCCAGTAAGTGAGTGCAGATTCAAAACTGCACTAGGCATATGTGCATAACTGCTTGCTTAACTCTGCAGAACTTAACATTCCACCTAAACCCCTCAAGTGTTTATTTCTTAGGTTTGGTTCCCAGCTGAGACACCACCTGTGCAGACTCTCCATTGTACACCTTGTATTAATGTGGGTTTTCACTACTCTCTGGTTCATATGACTCTTCCCACTGAAATGATGATCTTGTGTGTGTATGCGTACATGTTTCCTGCAATGGACTGCCATTCCACACAGAAATGGTTCTCTTTCTTAAACCTTTTGACTTGTACATAGTCTATTGTTCTCCCAGAACTCTGAATAGACTGTAGTAGAAAATGAATGAATTAGATAGCTGAAAAGCTTGACTTACACCGCAGCGTAATCATTACGCTGATGTGTACTGTTTATTTATTTGTTTTATTTACATTTGTTCACCAGGATAGTCTGACTGAGCTGAAACCCTCTTTTCAGAATAATCATGTGCAGACGAGTTTCATAAAAAAAGTAAAACAATAAAATCTGCACGTAAGTGGAACATTAAGAAACAATAAAAATGAAAATGGCTATTATTTATATATGAAGTTTACATTACACATATAACTAAAACAGAAATTAAAATATGAATATAATATACATTTGGCACACTGTAGCAGAAGTCTCACTTCAATGTAGAATAATTGACAGATGAAGGAAGGTAGCAGCAGGGATAGAAGTAGAAAAAAAAACAAAGTGTATGAATGTTATGGAGAGGTACAAGAAGTATAAAGGAAAGTTTGCAGTTCGCTATTCAAGGTAAAAGCATAGATAAGAAAAGGATAGATGAGTTTTTAACTGCTGTGCAAAGATGGATTAGATCATGGGGGCGGTTAAATTCCATAGTTATACTACAGGATGAGAATACGCAGGTAGCAAACTGGTTTTGTAGACAGGGCCAGATTTTTGTTAGGAATGGAGTAATTATTTTGGGGTGCGGTGCTAAGCAATACTGCAGTTATACTGTATTTGCTTGGGTTACATAGTATGCTGAAGTCTGTTATGAATTAAAGAAAGATTACAACATTCCAGATTTCAAGTAGCTGTGCTTGTTTTAGTGCAGGATAGTGGCATATACAACTGGGAAGATTTGTTCTGTATTTGGCAGTGTTGTTATAGTGTTTACTAAGCTTGTTTAGGAGTGTTTTGTGGATATCAGTTAGGATGGAAGAGGCAAACAGAAGAGTTTGGAGGAGTAGAGTTTGGGCTGTTCACTACTGGGCCTGTGTGGTTTACTGAAGGCAAGATGAGTTCATTCTTAAAGTTTGGGGGTTGTAGAGGCATGAAAATGAATGTAGAGTTATTGGCAAATTGTATAATGGTACAGTCATTAGCAATTGTGTGTGCATTAGTGATAAAGATATTAAAAAGAAGGGGAACCAAGAATGGACTCTTGGAGGACATGCATTGAGTTGATGAGGCCCAGAATTAGTGTTTTTTGCACTTGATTGGCTAGCTGTAGTACAAAGATAAACAATAACTTGCTTGAGAAGCATACAACTAGGTTGAAGGGTCTTTTGAGCAGAAGTTTATAAGCTGTGCCATCAGAAACTTTAGAAAGATCCAGGAAGATTGACACTATTAGGAGATTTTGAATGAAGTGTGTATACTGTGTATTTAGGATAGAAGGGAGAGCTGAGTCAGTGCTGTGACCTGGTCAAAGGGCATGCTGAGTTAGTGATAACAGATTATTTTTTGGTAAGCTAGCCTATCGCTTGCTTGTTTCTGCAGTTGTCAAGGATTTTAGAGATGGGGGTACACACCTTTCCTTCATGGATCTGGTTATTTGGATAGCTGTTAGGGTAAGCAATGGAATTAGCTGCCAGCTGAAGAAACTCGAATGGAATGGATAGATTGATTGAATGAATGTCTTTACTTAAGTTTGTTAACTGTGATAGTTCAGTTGTGCCACTTTGATCCCCTTTCAGTGAAAGCCAGGTTAAAAAAAAACTCTTCAGAGTTACAGTAAAACACAGTTAGAATTGGAACAAACAGAAAGTTTGACTGTGTTAAAGTAATAGTAGTTAACAGGGTGTGATCAGGGGTGAAAGAAATAGGCTTTAAATTTAATAGTACACTTTCAATTGATTTTAGGTTTTTTTCTTCGATTTCATCTCATCATAAAACATTCTTCAACATGTTATTTATCAGTGTTACATTGTGTGAGCTTCATAATACAGTCAGCTACCTTACAGGCACTTATACCTGATGTGTTTTGAAGGACCTGATTCATATATTATAAACACTCTACAGCAAGCTCTTTATTGTTTGTATTCATTTAGTGTATTTAATTACTAACCATAAAAACTCATCATATCGGCAGTAACATTAATAAATGCTGAAATTCTAAAGCTGTAGAAAGCTGTAACCAAGCTTGTAGTAACTGTGCAAAATTAATTCCATAACGTTGGGCAAGACTTATTGAACATTAGAAGTACAGTTATTTTGCTGAAAATAACCAACAAAGTTGCCACTCCTTGATAATAATTCTAAGAGTAAGAAAATAGGTCAGCTAAATACAGATACACAGCAAGGGTGTGTATTATGGGGGGAGGGGGGAGTAGAGTGAGCACAATGTCTTTGAAGCGTTACACATAAACACAGATTTTTATACTCAATAACAAGTACTTGGCCTATTTGTTATAAACATTCCCATTCTATTTCACAGGATCCAGATCTTTTCTTAAGAGAAAGCGTATTTAATTTCTCCCATCCCCATTACAAGCAATGTCTTAGATTAGCTCATGGTTTCTAAACCTTTGTTCCACATACCTCTCAACTGTCCAGATTTTCCCAGAATGTCCAGATTTTTGTCTCTTATTTTTGATCTGTTCCTTACAAAATTTGTGGTTTTAGGGGCAACTCTGAGAATTGAAGTCATTAAATAATGTTAGACTTTTCAATTTCAGACTTCATATCCATCACAAAATGCAGGCTAAAACAAAATTATTGTTCTAGCAAGTAGGTTTATAAGGTAAATATTTAAAATATGTCCCTATTTCTGGGCTTTTGTACCCCCATTATTTTTGGATTTGTCCAAATTTCTTGAGTCAAGAGGTTGAGAGGTATGAATCTGCCAACTAAGCCTTTTAGGGGTAGTCACTACCATTCAATAAAATAATAATTCCTTGAGACTCCCAATCTATATTGTATCTAAAGATAATTTGCCATCAAACAGTTCTCATTTTGAAAGTCGGTACCTTTTTATCTCTATGTTTACATTGCGGTACTTAAAAATGTTTATATTTCACCATACACACACACACACACACACACACACACACACACACACACACACACACACACACCTCCCTCCCTCGCTTCCACCACACAAACTATCATCACCATCTTTTCATCTTCCATCAGAATTGTGGTCTGTCATATACTCAGCAGAAATAAGTATTCCACTTTCAGAAAGCAAACTAGTGAAAAAATCTTCACTTTGAAGACCAAAAAAAGGGCTCTTCTACTAAAAAAACTGGAGTAGGCTGGTTACTACAAATGTAACAAGCATCTTACTACAGTCAGCTACCGCACACTAAGGGCTTCAGTGCTTCAGCCATGACCGCAAATGTAATATTGACATTTGTAAAGTACCAGAATTTAATTAACAAATGTCTGAATTCCATGCCTCTCAAATGTCCAGAAGTTTGCAGAAATTTGCCTCATATTTCTGGTCTGTTCCTTATAAAATTTGTGATTTTCTGATAAATCACCAAACACTAAAGTCTTTAATAAGGATATACGTATAATTTAGAAAATGCATGCTAATGTAAAACCTGTTATTCATGTGGCAAACAGATCTTCTAGAGGATGCAGCAATCTTGATTTGATTATTACAATTAATGTCACCTCTTGTGCTGATCCTCTGGTATCTCCTTTCCCACTGACATCTGACCCCATACTTTTAACTTTCTCCTTTAAACTCCCAAAAGCCCCTACAGTAAACCCAACTGAATTAAAATACTATATGCATGTCAACCTCAACATAATCTACAATGAATTTTCAAAATTCTGTTATGAGTACATCCTCTATAACCCGTATGACACAGCAGTAACCTCCCCTAAGGAATTCTAAATCCCTTAAGAAAAATTCATAGAGTTGTCAGTCCCTAACAGAACTAAGCATTGTGGAGAAATAAACCACCCTGATGGTTCTACTTCCAAAAATGAACTTTACAACAAAAGAAAGAAGCATCTTACATTATGTACTAGATACAACTCTCCTCTAATCAGGCAAAATATCAAAAGCATTAGAAAAATGTGAAAAATAATTTCAGGCCATCTAGAGGAGCTCACAAAAGTATGATTGCCTTTTAAGTCAAAGATACTTATAAATTCTTCTTTTGCTTTATTAAAAAACAAACAAACAATACCTGGAATTACTCTAAATGTATCTATAATGATGCCTCCAATTCGGATTCTAACCAACCTTACAACATCCTTGCAAACAAATCTAATGCCAGCTTTGTCCCTAAGACTTTTATCCAAAGCCCTGAAATACTTGAAACATTTACTTCTCCAATTATTTCTAAAGATCATTTACTGAAAGGGGTAACCAAGACCAAATCTTCTTCTTCCTGGGGACCTGAAAGTACACTTAGGTGCTTAATGAATAGTATTAAACATGTCCTTGTACACCTACTCAAACTATTTAATCAAAGATTAGCAACTAGACTAGCTTTGTCCTTAATGACTGGCTCACTGAAGTGGAGATGCCCATCCATATGGATGGCCTTACAACTGACCCAGATAATTACAGACCTATCAGTTTTTTCAAGCCTCATCTGCAGAGCCATTGAACATGTTATAACTGACCTCATAAACTAAAATGTTAAGATGTTTCTTAGTCTTTACTTGTAAAACTTTGGCTTTATGAAGGTTACAGCCTGTCTTCTTAATCTGGAAAACTTCTTCAAAACTGTTACAGAGGCTATAGGCAGTGGCCATGTGGCAAAATGGTGTATCGTGACCTGTCTAATGCCCTCAATATGATTGCCTGTGCTGCCATACAAGACTGATAGCAATCTGACTGAAAGACAAAACCCACACATTCAGAGATGCAGGTACCTCATCAGAAAGTATGAAAGTGACCAGTAGTGTCCCTCGGGGCTCAGTGCTAAGACCTCTCCTGTTTGGCCTTTACTTCTCAAATCCCCAAAGCAGAAAGTCAAGTCCTCTGACTAACAAAGTTTGCAAATGAACACAAACTAGAAGAAGGTTAAGTCTGCAGGTTAAGTCTCCTCCTGGCACCAAAACTCTCTGAAATGAACCTCCCTAGTGAAGTCCAACACAACTTAAAATGGGCTCAAACGTGAAGCATCTTCACGTTTGGATGGTAGACAGCCCCTCTACTTAGCATATTGTATAGACAACACACCACTACAAAATGAAATGGCATTAAGGAACCTAGAAACATGGGTTGATAATTCCCACTCTTTTGATTAAGATGTGACAATGGCTATCAGGCAACAGTTTCATTTAACACAGCTAAATGTCAAAGGAATTTATTCCAGGTCTAAAGAAGTAATCACTCCCTTACACTCAGTGTTGACCAGACCAATTTTCAAGTACAATACCCACATTGGGGTATATATCTTACCAAACATATCAAACAATTAGACAGATTCCAAACCAAAAAGATCACAGACCTAAAGTCGCTGACCTGTCAAGACTCACTGGAAGCTCTGCTTATCTTTACGCAGTGGCTTACAGACTTTTGAGGGGAGACCTCTGTCTCACTCACTGTACCATTAGAGATCCTGTTGCTCTAGATGTTCTGTATCTCTATGTCCAATGGCTCCACCAATACTAGAACCAGGGGCCTAAATCTTTACCAACAGAAAATAAAACATGGGGTGGGAACTAATTTACAACCCACTGCTTCCCAAACCTCTGGCATAAAACTTCCCCTGCATGTTAAGCGATGTGACTCACTATCTTCCTTTAAACTTAACCTAGATAACTGGCTGTGTATTCACAGATTTCCACTGGGATTGATTAGTTTGGCCACCCTGGAGAAAGGAGGAATGGCCTGATTGAAGGGACTGGCAAGGTGTAAATGTCTGTAAGACTTGATAGCCTTGGAATATTTAAGAATTGATGATACTTCATTCATGTAACCTGCCTGCTGCTGTGTAGTGCAGTGATTACGGAGATAATATTATGTTATTTTTATTCTTATTCACTGAGAGCAGTATATTATAATTTGACATGTATAGCTCTGCAGTGGATGGATAAAAAACATCTGATGGTTACTTATAACAGTGCTTAAGAAGGAAACAATTTAGCTAAATCATGTAAATCCTAAAATATTTATTTTTAATTTTTATTTTGTGAATAGGTTCATAGGTAGGTACTAGGCTAATGGCCCAAGGGCCTACGTAAGCCTAGCCAACAAGATTCCCTGGCTTACACCACCCAAGAAAGTTATTTTCCTGTGCCACTGTCCAGCAGAGACACAGAAGTGATCCCCGGGGTGTATTTCCTATTTCCCATCCACTCATCAAGATTTTTCTTGAAGAGTGCTAATGAAGAACTTTGCTTGACATAGATGGGTAGCCTGTTCCAGAGTATGAGAAGTCTCTAGGACAGGAATCTATCCCGCCAGCATGTCCTGTTTATTGTGGTGACAAGGTTTAGGTCCCTAGAGCATGTAGCTCAGAGGGATTGGGATTTCTTTAAGTGTAGCATGTCCAACAGCTCTGGGTCTGACATAGCTTTCTATGTTAGGCAGAGATCACCTCGGAGTAGGCGATATGCTACGGAGTAAAGCTGGAGTTTTTTGAGATGGTCAGTGTAGGGCATTTGTTTGAGGTCAGTAATCCTCTTTATGAGCTACTTCTGTGGCCATTCCAGCTGCTGCAGATGTCTTGTGAGGTACATTCCAAAAGGGGTGTTGTACTCTATAATGGGTCTAATGAGTGTTGAGTAAAGGGGAACAATGACTTCTTTTTTCCTGGATGAGAACCCTTTTATGATGAGGTGTGCCACGTAGAAGGAATTCCTGACTACTGTGGCGATGTGACTATCAAAGGAGAGACTACTGTCCACCTGGGTACCAAGGTCTCTTATCACACATTCAGTGTTAAGTAGATTGCTGCCTATGTGGTAGTTTATGGGTACAGAGTTTTTACCAAAGGGGATGATACTGCACTTTTTGGCACTGAGCTTGAGGCCATGGCTCTGACACTAGGCATCTGTCTCAGCAAGGCCCTTCTGTAGGATGTCCACATCATTTGGGGACTTGATTATGGCTCCTAGTTTGCTGTCATGTGCGAACTTCATTAGCCAGTGGCCTTCTGTGTTAGCCTGTACTTCAGAGAAGTAGATACCAAACAGGAGAGGTCCCAGGATGGAACCCTGTGGTACTCCACTTGTCACTGCTTTGAGGTCAGATATGGAGAATGCAACTTTTACAGTGTGGGTTCTGTCAGTGAGCCAGTTGGCAATCCATCTTGTGACGTAGGGATTTATACCTAGTTTAGTGAGTTTAACTATAATTCCAGAATGGGGGGTGGTGTCGAAAGCCTTGGCGAGGTCAAGATAGGCTGTGTGAACCACCTTACCCTCATCTACGGCTTTGCTGACTGCCTCAAAGTCGTCAATCAGGTTCAGGAGGCATGATCTGTCTTTCATAAACCTGAACTGGGTGGGATCCAGAGTTTGGATGTTACCAATGTCTTTGTTTATGAGTTCCATGATAATAGGTTCCATGGCCTTGCAGACCAGGCTCATCAGGCTAATAGGTCAACAGTTCCCGGGATCAGTGGTGGTTCCCCCTTTGTGGAGTGGGATAACTGTTGCTGTGCGCCATTCAGTGGGCACAAAACCTGATGCAAGGCTATTATTGAACATGGTGCTTAAGTGGGGAGCCAGTTCGTTCTGAAGTTCATGTAAAATGCAGGCTGGGATGTTGTCCGGTCCCATGGATGCTGTGTTTTTGGCTTTAGAGAGTGCAGCTTTTACCTGTGTAGTTGTGATTACAGGGACTCTGCATTCTTCCTGTATAGATATGGGCCCTTGGGGGGGGGGGGGAGTTAGCACTGAACCTATCTGCCAGGATGCTGGCAATATCAGCTGGTTCTGTAACTGTCATGCAGTTGTGCTCTAACTCAGAGCAGATCTGGTTGTTGCCATCGAGATTCTTGACATAGCTATAGAATGCTTTGTGGTTGTCCTTAGAATTAGTAGCAATTTTGTTTTCATAGCTAGCTTTGGAGGATCTTATAAGGGATCTCAGCTTCTTACTGAGGCTGACCAGGGAGCTCCTCCACTCATGGGATTTTACTCTCTTTTGCAACAGTTTCTTCCTTCTGTTGTACAGTTTGTTTATGGCAGGGGGCCACCAGATTGGCTTCCTTTTTTTGGAGGACAGCGTCTTGGTTCTGTTTGGGATAGCATGATCCATGAACCCGTGTGTAAGTGCTTATAGAGTGCATTTGTATAGGATTCTCAGTTGTAACTGTATTGTCCATCTGCATGGGTGTCATGAAGTTCACCACTTCTGTCTTAAGAAGCATGAAGTTGGCTTTGGAGACATTTTTTACTGTGGTTTCCTTAATGGGGGGTGGGGCAGGATGTGGATATCTAGGGTGATTAGCTTATGGTCGGATCGAACCAACGAGGAGTTGACTACAGGTTTGGAACACTGGTCACTTGTGTTGGTAATAACTAGGTCTAAGATATTGTTGCCCCAACAATGGAGTGAATGAATGGACAAGGAGTAACTCCATGGGGAGGGGTGTCTACTAATTGTCTGTTTTATTTTGCAAGCTATTTAAGGTAGTAGAATCTGCTTTAATTCTGATAAGTAATGTATGACAAGTGCACTATCTTAGTAATAGGAGGGACACATTAATGTGGTAGGAGATAAATTAGTAGTTTTATTGAGGAAGAAGTATCAGTTTTGAGAGGCTGTGAGCTATATGACCATGATAAGAAGTATTATATGAACTATGAAAATAATTTAAGTAGAGGCAGTAACACACTATGCAAAGATGGTTTTAATTCATCAAAAGTCCTAAACTGTTTGATGACTTATTGTTCTTAATTAGTATTAATAAGGAAGACTAGGAGATGGGACAGAGGTTTGCAGGATGACGTTTTAAAAAAGTAACTGAAAGTGTATTCACACATATAAAGGGAAGGATAGTAAATATTCCTTCTACAGCAGTTATAAAGTACTAAGAGTCAAGTATTGTGCTTATTGGCCCTGTTCTGAGAGAGGCATACTGCTGTCTTTATTTTTGGAATGGCGAGTGGGGAAGAAGTAGTGTATATAGTCAAAGTAATTGTTCTACTGATGTTTTTGTTAATATATACTCAAGAAAGGGTTATGGGAACAGAGGAGTAAACACAGCAACAAAAAGTGGGATGGTGGCAAAGGCAGATCATTGTTGTGATACAAAAGAGGAGGTTACATTTGAAAAACGTAGTAAATAAATGAATGAGAAATGCACATAAAGCATCCAAGGAAGAAGGGAAATGGTATGCAACTTAAAAAGATCTTATAAAAGTCGGTATGTCATAAATGGCAACATTAAGTTTTGATTTTTACACATAACTAAATAGCATTAGAATAAAATGGCAATGGCTGACTTCAATAAAATGTAACTTGCAAATGTTTCATTGCTAGCAATATTCAGTTTAATTTTTGTATAGGCAAAGGTTCAGATTTTATTTTATATGAATGTCAAAAAAAGCTTACTATCCTAACATTTTGATGAATAATGGTGCAGTGGCAACATACTATGCTTTGGAAATCCAGACCTAACTCAGGGCAGTCCTTATGGAGCTCTACCAGGGGGCCTTGTAGGCACTGCCCTGTGCTTATGTAAAGCATTTAAATAGTTAACCATTCAGAAAAATCAAACATGTCTAATGTTGTCACAAACAACCAAATGTGATACGATCACAGAATGTTTACTTTGCATGAGATCATGGTACAGTGGGGATTTTGGTGTTTGCCTTTTCCTGACTGCTGCACAATGCTGGCATGGAATATGTAAGTAGCAGGGGATGTGAGAACTACAGGGAGGCTTGCGTCCCTACCAAAAAATGTTTGAATGTGTTTTCTTACATGTTTTAACTTTGATCTTTTCAGATCAATCTTTTGTGGTTTCAGCACTTTGCTTTTTAATTATATGTAGCACCTGCTCATTAATATTTAACAAGATTATTGCTCCCTCTCTTCATTATTAACAGCTAACAAACACCTTTCATTTGTGACCACCTAACTGCAGGTGATCCTACCAGGAGACCATTTGGGTTGTTCATTTCTTTGTTATTGTAACTCTTATCCTGTTAGAGAGAGTAAACCTCTACCTTGAAGGTCATCTATACATATTTGGATTTTTCTGAGTTTTATCTTTTTATAAGCATGGTTTATGCTAATTTTTAGATGAAATACAGCAATAACTGGTGTGGTGTTTAATAAATTTAATAAAAAGACCAGTAAACAACAAACCAAATTCCAAAAACAGAAGTCCACCAATGGTGTAGAAAATATATAAATTTTATTAACCACTTTCATCCCATTACAGAGACTTTATCAGAATAAATAACACAACTTTGAAAACCCAAACACAAACGCATTGGTCCAAACATTAATCATATAATTGAGTGATTTAAAAAATTAATTAAAACATAAGCTAGACTTAAAGTTGTAGTCTTCCCATTTATTAAATTAGTTCCTAAAATCTTTACCCTATAATCAACAAACATTGTAAAAATACTGTAAAAAATATATTCTGCTAAAATCATTATAAAACATTAATGCATATAAATAAATGAACTGTACACAAGTGTCTGTTTACACAAGGCATTCCTCTCATTTTTATTACCAATATCATATATCATATATCATTCTTACAAAAAATATTTCAGTATTTTAGAGCATGTTGTGCAGAACCCTGCGGGTAGTGGAAATGTTTTTAAGTGTTAGAAAATTAATGTGGCAACTTACATTGGGGGCAAATGTGCAACCCGGCTTAAATGAAAGTACATCTATTGTAAAAGTGTTACAGTGTAAGGCAAAAAAAAAAAGTTGTAAAAAGAATTTTATTCTAATATATATATATATATATATATATATATATATATATATATATATATATATGTATATATATGTATATATATGTATGTGTGTGTGTATTAAATGTTTTATAATGATTTTATCGCAATATATTTTTTAAATATTTTTTACAAAGTTGATTATAGGGTAAATGAAGATTTTATGTACTACTTAAATTGGAATAATTCAACTTTAAGCTTTGCTTATATTTTAATTAATTATTTAAATTAATCAATTATGTGATTGCTTGGACCAATGGATTTGTGTTTGATATATTTTATATATTTAAATATATATTTAAATTAATCAATTATGTGATTGTTTGGACCAATGGATTTGTGTTTGATATATATATATATATATATATATATATATATATATATATGTATACACACATGTATATATATATATATATATATATATATATATATATATATATATATGGGATTCATACAGATCCCCAACGGCACTTTCTGCAACACTTTCGGTTATGTATGCTGGTTGTGCCGGTCGCACTACGGTGCTGTTAAGGGAAAATTCCCTTTTCCCCACTGTAGTGCAACATTGGAGTGAGAATATAAAAGTAGGGGGGTTTGGAAGGCACAGCCCTCCACATGAGGGTGCAGGGGGGCTTGCCCCCCTGCATAAAAGAAGATTGTTTTTTTTTTTTTTTTTTTGAACGGACTTTTAACGAAAACGCTTTTTCGGTGAAAGCGCTTTCGTTGAAGTGCATTTGAGTATTGTGGATTCGGACTATTGAACTTTCGTTCAATAGTCCTGGATCAATATATATATATATATATATATATATATATATATATATATATATATATATATATAAATAAAATGTATGTGTGTGTGTGTGTGTGTGTGTGTGTATATACATCAGACATAAAAGGTGCACACATCCTTAATAAAATCCCAGGTTTTTGTGATATTAAAAAATGAGACCACAATAAATCAGTTCAAAACTTTTCCAACCTTTAATATGGCTTATAATCTGTACAATTCAATTGAAAAACAAACAAATCTGTTAGGGGAAAAAATATAAAAAATAAAAAGCATACAATAAACTGGTTGCATAAGTGTGCACATCCTTAAACTAATACTTTGTTGAAGCACCTTTTGATTTAATTACAGCATTCAGTCTTCTCGGGTAGGAGTCTATCAGCATGGCATATCTTGACTTGGCAATATTTGCCCACTCTTCTTTCAAAAAGCACTCCAAATCTGTCAGATTACGAGAGCATCACTTATGCACAACCCTCTTCAGGTCACCCCACAGATTTTCTATTGGATTTAGGTCTGGGATCTGGCTGGGCCATTCCAAAACTATAATTTTCTTCTGGTAAAGCCATTCTTTTGTTGATTTGGATGTATGCTTGGGGTCATTGTCATGTTGAAATGTGGAATTCCTCTTCATCTTCAGCTTTCTAGCAGATGCCTGAAGGTTTTGGCCCAAAGCGACTGGTATTTGGAACTGTTCATAACTCCCTCCACCTTGACTAAAGCCCCAGTTCCAGCTGAAGAAAAGCAACCCCAAAGCATGATATTGCCACCACCATGCTTCACCGTGGGGATGGTGTTCTTTTGGTGATGTGAAGTGTTGTTTTTGCGCCAAACGTACCTTTTGGAATTGTGGCCAAAAAGTTCAACCTTGGTCTCATCAGAACATAACACATTTTTCCAAATGCTTTTGGGAGACTTGATATATTGTTTTGCAAATTTTAGCCAGACCTGCATATTTTTCTGTATAAGAAAGGCTTCCATCTTGCAACCCTACACCATAGTCCATGCATATGGAGAATACAGGAGATTGTTGTCACATGTAGTACAGAACCAGTACTTGCCAGAATTCCTGCAGCTCCTTCAGTGTTGCTGTAGGTCTTTTGGCAGCCACCCTGACCAGTTTTCGTATTGTCTTTTCATCAATTTTGGAGGGACATCCAGTTCTTTGCAACATCACTGTTGTCCCATATTTTCTCCACTTTTTGATGACTGTCTTGACTGTGTTTCATGGTATATCCAATGCTTGTGCCCTTCTCCTGACTGGTGTCTTTCAACAATGAGATCCTTTTGATGCTTTCTAAGCTCTCTGTGAATCATGGCTTTTGCTGTAGCAGGCAACTGAGTAAATGCCAGGAAAATCCTACTAGCACAGCTGAACTTTATTTGGGGTTAATCAGTGTCTCTAATTGATGGCAGGTGTGTACCCAAAAGACTGAATGTTGTAATTAAATCAAAACGTACTTCAACAAAGTATTAGTTTAAGGGAGTGCACACTTATGCAACCAGCTTATTGTGCATTTTTTATTTTTTATATTTTTCCCCTAATAGATTAAAACCTGGCATTTTAACAGAGGTGTGTGCACTTTTTATATATGTGTGTGTGTGTGTATATATATATATATATATATATATATATATATATATATATATATATATATATATATATGGGATCCCTACAGATCCCCGACTGCAATTTCTGCTGAAGCAGAAATCACTGAACATACTTAACCGAAAGTGCAGTTCACCAAAGCAGCACTTTTGGATATGTGTGCTCGTTGTGCCGATCGCACTACGGTGCAGTTAAGTTAAATTTCCCCTTTTCCCACTGTAGTGTGACCTCGGAGTGAGAATATAAAAAGTAGGGGGTGTCACGGGGGGGTGTGCAGGTGGGCTTGCCCCCCTGCATAAAAGAAGATTGTGTTTTTTTTTTTCTAACGCACTTTAACGAAAGCGCTTTCGTTAAAGTGCATTTGGTTATTTTGGATTCGGACTATTGAACTTTCATTCAATAGTCCTAGATCTATATATATATATATATATATATATATATATATGTATATATATATATATATATATATATATATATATATGTTGTCAAAGTTGTGTTATTTATTCTGATAAAGTTTCTGTATTGAGACGAAAGCGCTCAACACAATTTATGTTTTTTTCTCTACCATTAGTGGACCTCCATTTTCAGCATTTAGTTTGTTGTTTACTACTTATTTTTAGATGAATCTAATAAGCTAAGTTATTCAAAAGTCACAACTATCCTAGAGCCAAGTTTGACATTTTTGATGAGATCATTCAAAAACATGAAGTATTTTCTCCCGTTTTACTAAAAGGCTATATAGTCAAGACCAGATATTTGGAACAGTCTATGTTTAAGAATTTGTTTCCAATACCTATTTCTAGAGATATAAAGGTAAGAACCTATTAACCTAAATGAAAAATAAACTTAATACTATCTGGAATACTGTGCTTGGTAATAAGAATTTAGCAAGGCAGTTGGTGCAGTCCCTAGTTTTACTTCTAAGAAATATGCAAACTTGTCAATTTTTTTTTAACAAAATGGACTATTGCACCGAAATTAGCAATAATATTGGACCTTTTGGCATTTATAGCTGCCAATCTTGCAAAATGCATGCCGTTATATTTTAACACCAATTCTATAGTTATGCAAAATTCTGGTAGGCCACTGGCAGCAAATGGAAGATATACTTGCAAACCTAAGGGTGTCATTTACTTAGCATACTGCATCCCCTTGGTCAGCATTTTATGTTGATAAAAACCAATACGATGCTGACAGACTGTATTTATGTTCATATTATAGCTATTAAGAATAAAGATCTGAACAATGCATTAGTGAAACATTATTTAATACATCATGTTTTTAAAAAGTTTCAGTTCTTTGTTTTAGATAAGTTAGTTCACAGTAGCCATGGTGGTGATTTATGTAATATGTTAGAATGTAAAGAAGCATGCTGCAAATAGCCTCAAGGAAAATTATTAGTCAGAGCAAATACAGATGAAATATTGGTTACTTATGGAAGCTCTCCTCACTTATGAGCATAGCAACTAAATTGGAATGCAAATGGTCTAAGATCTCCCATACGGCAAAGTAAATCACCATATACATGCTAAGAGGTTTTTATTACAAAAGACACATTTAACTGTTTCAAAACATGGTTACTCACAAGTATTTTCACTAGCGATTCTTGTGGTAGACCGTGTGGGTTAACTATTATGCTAAGAAGAGGAAATGATTTCAGTACAAACAAATCTAGTGCCCTTAAGGGGTGACTTAAAGGAATGAGACATAAGTTATTCAATGTGTTTGTCCTTCATGGTCCAAGAGTGACAGATATAACCGCAATGATTAAAGACTGGATTCTTATTTCAAGGAGGGTTTTCTCAGTATTCAGGTGAGTGAAATACAATCATGAAGTTTTTTCCAATGTCAAAATAGAGGCACAATCAACACTACTCCCATTATTAAGGAAATGGCTAAGAAAGTATTTTGGGGTGATGGACCTTGCTGGTGTGTTGAAAGCAGACTATAGTATAATCCTAAATTCATTTAATATTATACATATCAAGGTTTTTCTAGGCTAGGTAAGATGCTTGTGACTTTGGAGAGCAAATATATGATTATGGGGTTTGTCCAGTTTCTCTATAAGGTCACACTATTGCTTGGGCACCCCAATTCAGGCCCATTAGGCTTAATTTAACTGCATACAGTAAGATTTTTCAACTCTGGTTAAATCATCCAGAATTACCACTGGAAACTCTACATCAATAGCTTGTAGAGACCCCAGGAAAGAGCTTGAGGTTATATACTAATAACATAATACAGGGATTTGATAAGTATCTTAAAGTCCAAGAAAAAGACCTTAAGTTATTGGAAGAGGTAGCACCTCCTAGTCAAATAAGTTGGGAACTACAAAGACTGGAGTAGAAGGAAAACAAATTCTGCAATAAATATAAAAATGAATAATGCTGGAGTATACAAAAAAGTTGTAAGATTTACATATTTTAACTCTTTACTGGTCTTGACATTGAGAATGATGTATTATGTGGTAAAAAGAAATGATAGTTAATGTGAAACATCATCAAAGAAAAGGAATTTATATAAAATCCTGGCAGAGTTTGGAAGTTTTTAGGTATTTGTATGTGAAACTATACAACCATGAGTTGTCATAACAGCTGTGTCTAAAATTCTAGATATTTAGATAATCTTTCATTATCAAAATGTATAGCTGAACAAAAAATAGTAGTAACAGATCCCAGTCCCAACTGAAGTGTAATGACACAATCCAAAAGAAATAAATCTCCAGCTTGCAATGGTTTGACATTTAAAATTTATGTGGGGAAAAATGACAAATTAACCCAACAGTCACTTATTGCAGCAAAATAAGTGATTAATGGTAGAGAAATCCCTGCTGCCTAGAGGCTACTAAACAGTTGGTTATACTTAAACCCAACAAAGATGCTGCCCAGTTTTTTTCCATACAGATCTATTTTAGTCCTAAATACAGACTATAAGTTTTCATGACTTTCTTGTCAAAGTGTATTGCCCCTTTTCTGCTAGACTTTTTGGTTTTGCTAAAAAGAGTCAAACTGTTGACAATATAATACAGTCCATACTATTAATATATTATGTATAAAGAAAAGGAAACGTTTAATGTGAGTCAGTTTTGATGCTAAGAGTGTATCAAGGGAATACATGTTACCCTAGCAAACAATAAATACATAAATAAATCTTAATTCTTTTGGAAAAAAAACTGGTTTTCCTGGAGAAGTTGTAAGTCCAGTACAAAAGATTTACACTGAAGCTCCAGTTACATTAAAAGCAGGCACAGGTTCTAATACCGGTGTGCAATGCTGCACTGGAATAATCAGAGCTGCTCAATTTCTACATTTCTTTTTTTGCAATATACTGAACCTTTGAAAATGAGGGTGCATGAATCTGCTTAAAGAGGTTATAGATTTGGCAGATTTGATAACAGTATTTTCTTGTATGCTGATGATATCTTTAAATCTAAAAAAAGATTACTTAAGATGTTAGGCTAGGAAAATGTGCCCCTGACTACAGGAGATAGCTGGCACTAGAAACAATGGTAACTAGGCCCTAAAAAAATATGCAGGTTAAATGTAATAATTTATGGATCTACAGGTTACTTTCATCTTAGCTTTTCCTTAGAGAGCGCAGGCCCTTCAAATTATGTTTTTTCAACAAGCTTGCATATGCCTCAATACTGTTTATCATCTTTATGTTAATTTGTATACAATGTTACATATGAATTGTGCATACTTTCTATGACTAATTAAGACACACAGAATAGACTACATTAAACTGACAGTCTACAACTAGCCAAGGAGTTCTCAAATCACAGATTTTAAAATATATGGCTGGCATTCAGGTTGAATTATTTTTATAATCTTTAGCTTGAAAAATTGGGAACCTTATTGGGTTAGGAGGGGTGATAAGAGTTCTTTAACAGCTTAAGACTGAACATTAACAGAGGCAGTGTACAGAACTCTTCAGTTGTAGGAGAGGGGATGTATAGAAAATGGAAAAGTATTTACTCAGTTGAAAGGGAAGAACTAGTTAGAAGATATGTCTTTTACCCAACATTCTTAAATTTCATTCAACAATAGCCTAGGTATGATGAGGTGGTTAAGTTAAAACATCTGTTTTAGGGTATTCTGAGCAACTTATAGTAACTTACAACATGATAAAAATCAGTGAACTGTAAGCATTCCAGGATGACATATAATCTTTGAAATCAGGACTGAATCCGATTTGATAAATTTATGGCAATATTTAATTTGCTAAAAATTAGTAAGATTGACAATAAGGTCTGGACATTATTAATTCATTATTTATTATATTTATAGGTTCATAGGTTCATACTAGGCTATCTGCCCTAGGGCATTTATAAGCCTAGCCAGAGTGTGTTTGGCTTTCGCCACCCATTTTAAATTAATTTTGCTATGGCCTTTTTTGAGGTTAGTATACTGTGCCTCTGTCTAACAGTGACACAGAAGTGATACCCGGGGCAAACCTACCATCTCCCATCCACTCATCAAGATTCCTCTTGAAGAGAGTCAATGAGGGACTCTGCCTAACCTGGACTGGGATTTTATTCCAGAGTGAAGGGAGCCTCTGGGTTATGAATCTGTCCCTCCAGCATGTCCTATTTATTTCAGTGCTGAGGTTCAAGTCTCTCGAGCGCGTAGCTCGATGGGATTTGGATTTTCTGAGGTGCAGCATGTCTATTAATTCCGGGTTGGACATGGCTTTATACGTCAGGCACAGATCGCCTCTGAGCAGGCGGTATGCCACTGAGTAGAGCTGGAGTTTCTTTAACCGGGCAGCATATGGCATCTGTTTGAGCCCTATGATCCTCTTGGTGAGGTACTTTTCAGGTCTTTCCAGTTGCTGCAGGTGTCTGGTAAGGTACATCCCGAAAGGAGCATTGTACTCAATTATGGGCCTGATGAGGGATGAGTAAAGAGGCACGATGACCTCCCCTGATCTAGATGTGAATCCCTTCATGATTAGGTGGGCTATATAAAATGTTTTTCTAATCACTTTGGCCACGTGGTTGTCAAATGAGAGATTGCTATCAACTTGGGTCCCCAGGTCCCTAATTACTTCTTCTGTACTTAATGGATTACCACCTATGTGGTAATTTGTGGGCACTTTGTTTTTGCCAAAGGGGATGACTATACACATTTTGGCATTTAGCTTGAGGCCATGGCTCTGGTACCAGTTGTCTGTTTCTATGAGGCCCTTTTGGAGGATGCTTGTGTTGGCTGGAGAGTCGATTATGGTGCCCAGTTTGCAGTCATCTGCAAACTTAGTCAGCCACAGTCCTTCCGTGTTGGCCTGTACCTCTGAGAAATATATACCGAACAAGAGAGGTCCCAGGACTGAGCCTTGTGGGATGCCACTTGTAACTGGTTTGGAGTCTGACATGGCTCCAGCAATACTAACCATGTGGGTTCTGTCCTTGAGCCAGTTTGCAACCCATCTAGTGACATAGGGCTTTATATTTAAGCTGGTGAGCTTATCTATAATGCCCGAGTGGGGTATTGTATCGAAGGCTTTTGCAAGGTCCAGGTAGGCTGTGTGAACCACCTTCCCCTTGTCAATGGCCTTGGTGACTGTTTCAAAGAAATCAACCAGGTTTAAGAGGCAGGATCTGCCCTTAAAAAAACCGAACTGGGTAGGATCTAGTGTGTGTAGGTCCCCAATATCTTTATTTATGAAGTCCATGATGATCCTTTCCATAGCTTTGCAGACTAAGCTAGTCAGGCTTATGGGGCGATAGTTTCCAGGATCCGTTGAGGCACCACCTTTGTGGAGAGGGACCACTGTTGCTGTACGCCACTCTTTGGCTACATATCCTGTAGTAAGGCTAAGATTGAACAGTAGTTTTATGTTTGGGTTTAGCTCTTCTTGGAGTTCATGTAGGACGCAGCCCAGGACACTGTCTGGTCCCATTGATGCTGTGTTTTTTGCTTTGGAGAGGGCAGCTCTTACCTGAGCATCTGAGATGTCAGGGGGGCAGCACTCTGCCGGGATAAATATTTGCCCTTTTGGTGGGGAGCGGGGGGGGGAGTTTGCGCTGAACCTGTCCGCTAGGATGTTGGCAATGTCTGTGGGTTCAGTGTATTTTTTGTCATTTTGGACTAATTCTGAGCATATCTGGGAATTCCCACCCAGGTTCCTAACATAACTAAAGAAAGCCTTGTGATTATCCTTAGTGTCCTGTGCAATTTTTCTCTCGATGCTGGCCTTAGACGATTTTATGAGTGCCCATAGTTTTTTGCTAATACTGATCAGAGATGCCTTCCCTTATTGGGATTTTGCTCTATCATGTAGTAGCTTCCTCCTTCTATTGTATAGTTTGTTTATGGCTGGGGTCCACCAGACAGGACGTCTGCCTTTGGAGGATTGGGTCTTGGTTTTATTTGGGATTGCATGATCCATGCATTCCTGAAGGTGTTCATAGAATGCGTTTATAAAGGATTCTGCGGTCTGGGCCATATTTTCCACTGGCCCGGGGGCTTTGAAGGATTTCACCTCGGTTTTGAGGAGTGTGAAATTTGCTTTAGAGAAGTTTTTCAGTGTGGTTTTCAGGGCAGGGGGTGGAGTCGGGATGTGAATATCCAGTGAGATTAGTTTATGGTCTGATCTTACCAGTGAGGGATACACTTCTGGTCTGGAGCATAGAGCCCCCATGCTGGTGATGATCAGGTCCAGTATGTTTTCCCCTCTTGTGGAAGTGGTAACAAGTTGTTCCATAGCATTTGAGTTTATAAATTCTAAGAACCTTTGGGCTAGGGTGTTGGAGCTAGAGTAATGCTCCCAGTCTATGTTTGGGTAGTTGAAGTCGCCCAATATAATGGTGTTTGTAGAGACCTTCATATTTTCCAGTGTTCTCAGGAAGGCCGAGTGGGGTTCCTGGGTTTGGGAGGGTGGTCTGTAGCAGGCTATAAACTGGAAGGCAGTTTTACCCACTGTTAGTTGCACATGGATAGTCTCTGATGCTTCGTGCTATGCCACCAACCTGGAGGTGTGGGTATCTTTGACAAATATTGATACTCCCCCTCCTTTTGTGGTACGGTCCAAGTTTTGGGGCCGAAAAGCATGGTGTGAGGTATAACCTGGTAGTGCTGGGGTGCTCTCTGGAGCCTTGAACCAGGTTTCTGTTACTGCACAGATATTGATTTTCTCCATGCTAAGGAGAGTTTCGAGTGCGTGCATCTTGAGGTTTAGACTTCTAGCATTGAGTAGCATTACTCTTAGTTTCTTATCCCTTGTGATACCTATGGAGGTGGGTTTGTCTTTTGAACCTTGCCTAAAAAAGGCACTATAGGGGTAGCAAGAGCCTTTGCCAATATCCGAAAGCCCAGGGGTGACAGGTGCAAACCGTCCCTAGCGAAGCATCGTGGCTTGTCGAGCATGTCATCCCAGGCTGACAAGCATTGGATCCCCTTTAAATGACACCAATACTTAAGCCAATTGTTGAAATTGATCATCTTGTCTTCATATTGTGGCATCATTCTTGGTGAGGGTAAGATGCTACTCAAGGTCAGGGTCATACCGGCCTGGGCTACATGCTCAGAGAGCTCCTCTATGTCTCTTTTCATGTAGTCCAGGGAGGTACGTCTCAGGTCATTTACACCAGCATGGACAATGACTGAGTCATATTTGTACTTGCCTTGGAGTGACCTGAGTGCTTGTGTTATGTGACGGATCCTAGCGCCCGACAGGCAGCTCACCATGACCTTCTCCTTATTCAGCCTGGTGAGCGGGACGTCAGTGTGCCTGACGATAGAGTCACCTATTACAAGTGTATCAGGTGTATTGTTTAGCCTTAAGGGCTGTGACTGTTCGGCACACTGGCTTTGTGAGCTATGTGTTGCACGTGTTTTGTTTTGGGGTAGCTGTTGCTTGGGTGTCTGCTTTGGAGGTCTCTGCTGCTTAGGTAGATTTTTATTTAGAGCCTCCGAGTATGTTTTTGTGTGTTTATGTGTTTGGTTTGCTGTCGTGGTAGGTCTATGTGAGACTGGAATTGTAGTGTGTGGTTTCCTTCTCGTCCTGACTGGTTCTGCCAGTACTGAGTTGAGAGAGCTTAGCCTCCAGTATGGCTATATGGTTGCATCTCTCACATGTGTTGGAATTTGTTGGGAGGAGGAGAGGGTTGTCTGTGTACATGAGGCAGTTGTAACATTGCCTCAAGATTCCCAGATTCACCAGCTGGACCAGAGAGGAGATTGACAACTGACCTTTGGACATGCTAGAATAGTATTGGGAATTCCTTTATAATTGAAAAAAAATGGCCAATGGGGAATGAGGTACTCAAGGGGAGTTTGTGAGGGTGTAGTGCTTTTAATATTTTAGTGCTGACTTATATAATTGCTTTAGTGAGCAAGTGCCAGGTAACTTAAACGCAATGTGTTTCAGGTAACTTAAATGCAAAAACGACAAACAGTAACTTTCTTTCAAGTGAAACAAGGAAATAAGTACAGTAAGCAATGCAGATATCACTAGGGATCCACAGAAGTGCTCAAAAGCCGCGTTTTAGGTGGAATTAGCGTTTCAGGGAAATAACAAGCAAACAAACAAGCAGTATACAAATAAAGCTAGATTCAGCAGGCCTGGATCTAGTCTATGCTACAGCAAACAAGGTGTACCAATTTCAGTAAGAAACAGTTCAAATATGCAGGCACTATAAGCCTTTAACCAGAAATTCCCAGTTCAGAAGGGCAGAGTCCAGCCTCTCCTCCCACAAGAGTGCAGACCACGAACCTTCTTAATGTAAAATAACTGGCCTGAAACCCAAGTGCTTAAACCAGAACTAATACACTTTTAGAATAACAGACACTGAGCCCTCAATCAGCAGTTCACAACTTAGAAGGATGTAAGCTACCTGTCCTGCCACCACAGTGCAGGCCACAAACCTTCCTAATGTAAAACAACTGGTCTGAAGCCCAAGTGCTTAATCCAAAAGACTTAGAATGATAGCTACACTTTAATCAAGTTACTACCAAGCAGTAATAAATACAATTGAATACTTTAAAGAATGCCTGGATTAGTGCTCAAGTTATACAAACAAAGCTAGATTCAGCAGGCCTGGATCTAGTCTATGCTACAGCAAACAAGGTGTACCAATTTCAGTAAGAAGCAGTTCAAATATGCAGGCACTATAAGCCTTTAACCAGAAATTCCCAGCTCAGAAGGGCAGAGTCCAGCCTTTTCACCCACAAGAGTGCAGACCACGAACCCTTTTAATGTAAAATAACTGGCCTGAAGCCCAAGTGCTTAAACCAGAATTAATACACTTTTAGAATTTAGAAGTTCAGCACTGGGAATTTGCAGTTAATATGTCACTTTATAACTTAGGCATACAATAAATAAATAAAGTTTTAGTATACACATTTTTGATTGGATTAAGGATACCTGAAATGCAAGATGTTAAAGAAAGATTAGAATGAAAACTTAATGTTGTGATGACCTCATCAGCATTGGATGAGGTGCTGTGGTAGGTCTAAGAGACTAGAATTGCATTTCTGACATGCAAGAAATTAGATACCTGAAAGCAGGATCTGGTTGTCATAACTGAGAAATTCTGGCAGGGAAAGATCCAGTTTGCTGCCTAATTCTTATTGTATAGCTTCTTATGATAGGAAATATTGGCTGTACAAGGATTCATTTCCATTAGATACCTTATTAATCTTAAGTGAGGAATTCATTCCATGAAAGTGGAACAATAGTGGCTCCCACAGCTGAACAGCTAAAGATTTTACTGCGTGAACTTTCTTAATTAAAAGTTTCATCCAGTGGTAGAAAAACATGAGAGAAGATGTTAAAGTATAGCTATAAAATTAATGAGCTAATGTAAACTCAATAACTCAACCTTTGAGAAATGTTTACTCTGCATAAGTCTACATGTGATGAGCAAATTTGTTCAATGTTGCATAACTACTACAGAAAAAATGTACTTGGACCTTTTTTTTTTTTTATTAAACTGTAACGCTGATTTAAATTATTATGCATTTGACTTATAACTTATTTTCTTATCTTGTACTCTCCAATTTTAGTAATGTGCTGTCAACGTTATGGGTGTTATAGTCATATGCTAAAGTATGCAGATGACTGTGTATGTTAATAAAAGTTGCTTTAGATGGGGAAAAAAAGCAAATAAAAGGATTGGTCTGACCTGAAACAATAGATCAAATCAAAGAACAGAAGCAAATGACCAACTTTAAATTATGCCGATATAAGGGATAAGAACTTTCCTCTCAAAAATGTGATTATTTAGGAAACGTGTCCAATGGCTATTTCTCTGATACTAGTGCATATAGGAAAAGAGATGCAAACATGAAGCTAGTTTTCTGAGTCCTGTGGGTACAATTACAGGTGTTAGATGCTTGATGCCAAAATAACTAAATGCATGTGGCTTTTGGCCTATTGTTGTTGAGGCTGAACCTCCTCATACTAGATCTCACAGCAACACCTCTTAAGTGTAGCACCATGGACACAGGAGTTTCAGTTTCCAAAACCCTGCTAATTATATATATATATATATATATATATATATATATATATATATATATATTTGCATACAGATAGATATACCAACTCTCTGATCATTGTACTCTGAGTGGATTATTACTCCAAGGTATTGAAAACAGATTTAATACACATTCCCTAATATTTACACTTGTAATTCTTCTATTTTGAGACCTCCATTTAGGATCCTTAGAATTTTAACAAACTTGCAAGACATACCATCAACACTGTTGTGCATTGAGTATACCCAGATGTAAATAACTGCCTTTTAATATTTGTAATCATGTAAACATAAGGGGTAAAATTTCCCATTGTCTATATGTTACTAGTTTTCAGTGATACTGCACACTGTGGTTTAATACCAGCATATAGAATTAAATATTAAATACACAAGTCATAGTCAAATTTTTGTAAGCAGTTTAGTTCTTGAAAATGCTGTCATATTAATACTGAATTACCAACCTAAGCAAATGTTAAGCTATTTAATATATTTTCATTGTGGTTTTGCACTGCTTTTCTACTGCTACCTATGCAATTGTTCAGACAGCTCTCCAGGAATTGTATGACTTCTTTCCAACCAGCTGTAATGGAGTGCAACCAATTTAAAATTACATGGCATTAATGCAAATCCTTTTATAGCACTTACTAATTTATCATTTCTTTCAATCCTTTATTTTTTTAACTTCAGTCTTCTTGGACTTCCTTATAGCAATTTATATTATTACTTCCTCACAATGTTACTGTACATTCTAATTTATTTACTCAGCTCTAATATAAACCTTCTTCAACTTCCATTAAATTTTAATAAACTAGTCAGTACTAGAATGCCCTCTATATGTAACTTTTTCACTCATGCTATGTTGAGCCTGAAAGTGCTATGCTCAAAATATTATTTGATTATTATTTTGACTACTGTTTTGTATATACCTGTTCTTTGAATTTACAGTTGCAATTGCATATACCTATACTTCATATCTAAAATTTACATGTAATTCTTTCTAAAGCAAATTCTACATTATATTTACATTTTGTGGAATTCTTTTTTATCCTGCATGTAACTTTTTTGTGGAACTTTCTCTCAATGGTCATTCATTAAAAATGGGCATTGCCCAGTTGGACTTTCCCAATTAATGAACATATGTGAATTTTTGAAAGTCACACTTTAGAGATCTTTACTTTTGAATTAAGTTATATTTTTCTATTTGCTCATTTTTTTAATTGCATTATTCTTTGCTGATGCCCTTGCTGTTTTATGTTGTTTGTTCCACGAGGACTATATAATACTATGCATGCCATCTCATTTGCACAAGCCAGAGATATACATTCCATTCCATTCTACATTCCGCTCTTCAGTTTGGTTAACTGATCTGTGGATTCATCCTTCTGTTCCAATAAGCTGTGTTGCTGGTTTCATAAATGTTTGAATTGTACAAATAGAATACAATGTAACTGAGATTATAATATCATTCAAGTTTAGTACACCAAAATAAAATCCTCATCATAATACATGCACCCTTGCAGTGGACTGTTACCAGAATTTTTTTTTTGGGGGGGGTTAATGATTTAATTTTATTGGTTTGTGATGTTTGTTGTTTCCTTGTGACTGCACAGGCATACACTGCCACAAAACAGGAATGATTTTGATTTAGATGCTTGATTTGGCTATAATTTTGTTTATAATTAAAGTTTATCAAATGCATGCTTTAAGACATCTTAATTTGTTGCAGCTAATTGTATAAATACCAGCTCATTTGGCTATATTTATTTTTATTTATTTAACATTTGTTAACAGTGAAAGTCCGACTTGGAACAAAGCCCGGGGAGAAATGCTCCAGATGCATGCTTTTGTAACAGCTTTTATAAATAGCTATAGCTTTTAAAATTCCAAAATGATAAGGTCAGAAGCTAATATTGTGCGACTGATGTGAAAGGAAACAGATGGCGGCCTTCAGAATATAACCATTTGTGTTCTGATCATTCTACTTACTATCAGTTCCTCGTAATTTCATTCTCAGCTACTACAGAGCATGTGGTTCAAAGCTGGTCAACAGTAATTAAAGGCACATGTTTTTCCTACTTCCCTATGTGCCAATCAAATATTGCTGAGTTGCATCTGATTAGTTTTATAATTTTGTGACACTGCTTCTAATTACTTTAATTGAATAGGGAGAGTGGTATTGTTCCTTTCTGTGGTATAACCTTACAGGATGTTTCTCTCCCGACGGTTGTGCAACAGTGGAGATAATGTATTAAAATAAAGGTGATGGAAGGAGTCAAGTTTTCATATTAGTAGGTAAAGAAGGATTGGCACATGGTAAATAATAATTATTTTAATGTTTTCTGGTCAGCAGAGTTACTGACCATTTGTGACTGACTAATTAGTTTGATATGGAGTTGTGAATTGGGGCCTTGCAAGGAAACCACTGCTTCTACTGTGATTAAATTTAACAAAATGTTCAGAGTGAGAGGTGGTTTCATGATTGAAACACCTAGAGCCATATTTCACACCACTGAGTGGCTAGCTTTGCCATGGCATGCAGTTTATGATCTGTGTTCTCCTGTCTTGAGGATGCTGTGCACCACATTAGACAACCAAAGTAATTGGTCTATACAACTGCTGCACTAAAATGGCAACATCTAGGGTCTGTGCTGCTGCAAACAACTACATTCTTGGGTGAGTTTGAGATGGAAACACTCAACATGTTTTTGGGAGATGGGAGAAATCCCACAGGGACAGAAAGATAGCATGCAAACTGGCAGAATTTATCCCAAATGGCATTCTCAGAAATGTGTATCTTTCAAATGGTGTACCAAATGTGGATAACAATGAAGATTTTCAGTCAATCAAAATTTGCCAAAATGAACATCTTGCATCCAAGACAGAAAAAACAATGTCATTTGGCATGAGGGCAGCATACTCTTTGACTGCACTCATTGGATGATGAGAACTTTTTTATGCTTTGTTCAGATCTTTTGGATCAATACATATTCTGAAATCATATGAGCTTTCTTATGAGCTACTGCCATAGAGGAATATCCATTCAGTACATTCTTCCACTGAACAAATTACTGCTTGCTGTATAATTCTGTCTAGTTTAGCTTTTACTCTGTTCTGCATAGGTAATGGAACTTTCCGTGCTGGTCTGACAACTGGGCTGATCTCTGGGTGTAACTTCATGGAGTACGCAACTGGCAGCTTGCCTAGCTTGTCTACAGAATTATCAGCATACTCAGAAAAAATAATTTGGATGAAATTTGAGCTGTTGACATGCAGGCTTACATGGTGGATCTCTTTATTAAATGAAAGCAGTCCAATTCTCAAACTATCTTTGAAGCCCACCAATGACTGCACATGTCTCTTGATTATGAAAAATTCCAACTCATAGCTGTTCTGAACAGAGTAACATGAAAGCACTACTGAGCCTTCAAGTTTGAATCTCTTCACCACCATAAGCAACAAGCTTTGCACACTTTATCAAATCAAGATGTTCTGCAGCTTTTACTCTAGCAAATGTTTCTGCTGGCATAACATTGCACTTTGAGCCAGTATCTACTTTGAGCGCTACAGGACTCCCATTAATCCAAACAGTACAAAAGATTTCATCTTTGCCCACAAATCTACTGCATTGACTTAGGTTCATAGGTTCATACTAGGCTATCTGCCCGAGGGCATTTACAAGCCTAGCCCATAGTTTTGTGGCTTATGCCACCCCTTTAGTATGGGGAACTATACCCATTATTTTGCTGTGCCTCTGTCGAGCAGTGACACTGAGGTAATCCCTGGGGTATATCTGCGATCTCCCATCCATTGGTCAAGATTTCTCTTGAACAAGGCCAACGAGGTGCTCTGCCTCACATATACCGGGATTTTATTCCACAGCATAGGGAGTCTTTGGGTGATGAATCTATCCCTCCAGCACGTCCTATTAATAGCCGTGTCGAGGTTTAAGTCTCCCGCCCTTGTGGCTCTGACGGATCTAGATTTTTTGAGGTGAAGCATATTCATCAAATCTGGGTTTGACATGGCCTTGTATGTTAGGCAAAGGTCACCTCTGAGCAAGCGGTGCGACTGAATAGAGCTGGAGTTCTTTCAGTCGGGCAGCATAGGACAGATGTTTGAGACCCTTTATCCTTTTGGTGAGGAACTTTTGTGGCCTCTCCAGCTGCTGCAAGTGTCAGGTCAGATACATTCCGAATGGGGTATTGTACTCAATCATTGGTCTGATGAGTGATGAGTATAGGGAGACTATGACCTCCCTTGATCTAGATGAGAATCCCTTCATGATAAGGTGGGCAATGTAGAAGGTCTTCCTAACTACTTTAGCTACATGGGTGTCGAATGACAGACTACTATCAACCTGGGTCCCCAGGTCCCTGATAACTTCTTCTGTGCTCAGTGGATTGCCACCTATTTGGTAGCTAGGGGTAACCTTGTTTTTCCCGAAGGGTATGACTATGCATTTTTTGGCATTTAACTTTAGGCCATGGCTCTGGCACCAGTTATCCATTTCTGTGAGACCCTTCTGAAGGATATCTGTGTCAGATGTGTTTTCTACTATGGCACCCAGTTTGCAGTCATCTGCAAACTTTGTCAGCCATAACCCTCCTGTGTTTGCTTGTACTTGGAAAAGTAGATGCCAAACAAGAGTGGGCCCAGGACTGAGCCCTGTGGTACACCACTTGTGACAGGCTTTGAGTCTGACATGGTGCCAGCAACTCTGACCCTGTGGGTTCTGTCACTCAGCCAGTTTGCAACCCATCTTGTGATGTATGGGTTAACATTTAAGCTGATGAGTTTTTCAATGATACCCGAGTGGGGTATTGTATCGAAGGCCTTCACCAGATCGAGGTAGGCTGTATGGACTGCCTTTCCCTCATCAATGGCTTTGGTGACTGTTTCGACAAAGTCAACCAAGTTTAGAAGGCATGATCTGCCTTTGACAAAGCCAAACTGGGATGGATCCAAAGTCTGCAAATTCCCTATGTCTTTATTTATGAGGTCCATTATGATCCTCTCCATGGCTTTGCAGATAAGGCTTGTCAAGCTAATGGGCCGGTAATTTCCAGGGTCGGTGGAGGCATCGCCTTTGTGAAGTGGGACCACAGTTGCAGTGCGCCACTCCCTGGGTACGTATCCAGAGGTAAACAAAGACACACCATCAGCATAAATAGCAGGGTCACAGCTTTCTAATTCATCAATTTGCCTCATGGAATGCCCTCTCTTAATCAAATAATGTGCCTTATTTGATTTACAAAATCTTTTGAAATGATTCCACTTATTGCAAGAATGACACTGCTGACCAAAAGCTAAGCACTTTTCTCTTTTAGGCTCATGATTTCCACCACAATTATGACAACTGACTATGAACCTGGGTGTTGGCACATATTTTAACTTTGCAGACTAACCCTTGTGCTTCACTGAGCATGCTCTAAAACTTGCTGGAAAGACTTGGGGTTTGCCAGGGACTGTTACAGGACCTGCAGTGTCTCCCATGTGCTTGGGCCCATTTCTTTTAGCCATGTGCTACATACTATTTTTGTGAGCTTTGTCACTGAGCCTTCTACAGCTATTCTCATTTCTAAGTATACTTTTGTGCTTTTCTGTAAGCTCGTATATCTGGCAAATCTCAGTGGCCTTATTTAATGTTAAATCACTGTCTACAAGCAAAATTTTTCTCGCTGTGTCATTATTACTACACACAAGCCTGTCCTTTATCAACTCATCTCTCAAAGCACCAAATCCATATGATTAAGCCTTGTTTTTCAAATCAGTTATATATGCTACAAAAGTTTCACCAAGCTTTTGATCCCTTGTGTAAAATAAGTGCCTTTCCATTCATTTGGGGGTTACACATTTCTCTAAATTTACATTTTAAGCACTCAGGGTCTTCCCTTGTTTCAGCCAACACTATATGGCAGTTATTCCCCTCATCTGCAAACACAGCAGGTGCATACATAAATGAACACTCTCTTTCTATGGCCTCTGAACCAGTTAAATTAAGCAGAATAAATGCTTTTGTATGTGTCTTTGTCAGAAAAAGCAGCCTGTATAAAAATAAAATATCTCTGATCAAACACTCTCCAGTTTTCTTCTATATTGTTATCAAACACAAGTGGTGCAGGTCTGCAAAATCCTTTTGACATGCCCACATATTACAGTAAAACACAATGCGAAATAGCCCTTGTAATTATGTACAAACATGCACACACACCAGGTACTTGTAGTAATATTCAAAAAAACAATAAACTCTTCGAAATACTGTACTCTGAAGTATGCCTTGGAATAACTGTACTTTGTGAAATATTTTTTGAAATGACTGCACTTTACAAAATAACTGCACTTAATGCTGTACATACTTGCAAACACTTTGCACACTTCGGATACTTTGAATAGCTTTAGTTAATACAAAAAAGTAGTACATAGCAAAAAAATACAGTTTTCCTTTTTTGTACATTTTATGTGATTCGGATATTGCTTCAAACATTTTCATAACTATTTCAAATACTTTTATCAATATGTCATGGTTTCAGACATTTTGCTTAATAAGAAATTGTTTTGAGCATTCTAAGTGTTTGTTTTATATTTATAGAAAAAGAAAATATGTAAGCAATGTTCAGTACCTGGAATTTGTTTCTAACCTGTTTTGTGAGTAGTTTACACAGTAGCAATGATCCTCTCCTGTATATTCCTCCAGCTTTAACTGGTTGCCTCATGGCTGTAACTCTGGATCCCATTTTGACACCACATCACTCTTATGTGCAATAAGAAGAAAGAGGCTTGGGTGCTTGTTCATGTAGTTTATTGTATACAAATATTATTTTATTAGTTATTCATTTAACATTTATTTACCAGAAAAGTCCGACTTAGAATGAGCCAATTTTCACTGGAGACCCAGGGAGAAATGTGGGAGGAAACTGGAGTACCCAGAAGAAACCCACACAAATGCAGGGAGGACATGCAGACTCTGCATAGAAGACACCCTGGCTGAGAATCGATCAAGAGAACCTCTTGCTGTGACAATGCTAACTGCTACACCACTGCACCATCAAATACATCAGGATGGATGGCAGGAACATTAAACTTAAATGAACTATTTGACTGACTACATACTTGCATGCTCTTACTCTGGCTGCTCACTCAAAATGGCACTCTTGCTTGCATGTGCTCAGTACTTATATGCATAAGCTGACTCACTGCAAAGCTTTTTAAAGGTATATCACACACTGTGATCTACAAGTACTATTTGGCATTCTCGTTTTAACAGTTTGCAATTTTTTACTACAGATATATTAGCTAAAACAATAAATTCAGTAAAAGAGAGGGAGTTTTTACTTTTCCAATTTCTTGTTAAAATTTTTCTGGCTATAGTGAACAGAACAAAGGAGAGGTACTTGTGTCACTGGTATAGAGTGTGGGATTGGGGCATTAAATAAAATCAAAGAATTTGTAATACTGCGATTACCAGATCACAATGCTCATATGAAACTAATTTGCATCCAAGATCTCATTACATCTCCAGCAATTTATGTACTCTGTTTTATAAATTAAACCTATCTTATGAAGCGTTAGGAAAATTCTGTGCAAATACTTCCAAGTATAAATTTTCCAATATGTTGATGAAGTAGTTTCCCACAGATTTTAAAGAATTTTTTATTCCTGTCTGAAAAAAAATGTATCATTAATTTTTGATGAATACTCCCAATATAATGGATCAGAAGAAAAAAATCAATACTTAGAATCTTGTATATTCTGGACAGATAAGATTTATTGTTTATCACACCACTATCAAAAGTAAAGAACAGTTCTATAATTTTTGAAATGCAATGTGTATTCATATTTAAAAACATCTTTAATTTATCATTTATAAAATCTTTACAAATGTGTATACTTATCCAGTTATCGTTTCCTATATTATATCTAGAAAATAGTTAATCAGCTGAATATATTTTATTTCCATTTAGAAACTGATACCAAAATTTTAGATATTTTTCTTTAAGATCCAATATTTTATTTACATTAAATGTTTCTAGACAACCATTAGTATAGGCTATAGGGAATATTAAAATTAAAAATTCTTTAACAATATTATTAGCTTCCATAACTCTTTTAAATTAACTCAAAATATAATTAAAAGGCAGAGAGCTAAATAACTTTTAATATTCCTACACTAATTCTTAGAGATCTAATATGTTTTACTAAAAACTGAATTGAACGTTTGAATCTATTTCAAATCTACAATTAGAGGTTAAAATTATTTCATGCATTTGTTTTCATTTTAAAAGTATAAGAAGATTTTAACCACTGAATTACTATTTTATTATTACAGATTTAATTATATAACTCAATATTTGGAAAACTTACTCTACTCTCTTCCAAGTTTCTTATATTCTAATTAAATTATATTCTTGTTTTTTGTGGGCACCACAAAAATTTAAGTAAAATAGAGTTTAAAGTCTTTAAAATCTTATTTGATGGATTCATAAATAGTGACTGTACATAAAATAATTTTTTTGGTAAAAGTAACATTTTAATCAATATCTGTCTTTCATTGTTAAAAAAAAACTTTTATTCCAGTTATTAATTAATATAGTAAAAAACGAGCAAAACTGAACAAACTGGTAGAAAAACACAAACAAAACCACGGAACCTTGCTCCAGCGGAATAAACAAACAGCTAGTAGAAACAAGACTTTAAATCCTGAACGCAAGTTTATTATTAAGCGTTTTCGCCTTGCTTAATAGCTTGGCTTCCTCAGAGGTAAGATAAAAACAATTTTTAAAAGTGAGACTTAAATACAAAAAGGAAAGGAAGTGATGTCATTGAATGGCCTTTTTTTTAAAAGGCAATTACCAAAAAATACATGTGTTTTTTAAACAAATACATGTTTTGTTATAAAAATAATAAACATACAATTCAAAAGTCCTTACAAATACCAAAATACAATCAAATAACCCATAGCCCCTTGTAAAAACAACCAAGGACTGTAAAAGTAAGATATACTTATATAAAGTATATGACAAATAAACAAAAAGTATTGCAATTTGGTACCAAAATCTACAAATTCAAGATCAATAATAACCCTAATGATTGACCAGCCTAAATAAAAGGCTGAATTTAATGTCATCCAAATAGATGAACAAGAAGTAGACGAAAAAATAAAATATATGACTTTTTTTAAAAAAAATAAAATATATGAATTTTTAAAAAAATATATATATATGAATTTTTTAAAAACAGGAATATAACTGTAATGCAAAAGGGCAGAGACCAAAACATCACCCTTGTCCAACATGTCAAAATAGTCAACGTAAATAACTTCTTAATTTTAAGACCGGTAAAATATTACAATTATCATTTAGACCAGGGGAATGGAAAGCATCTGTCCTAAATTGCCATTCTAATTCCCTCAATTCTAACAGTAATGAGGTCGGACCTCCTCTAATCGATGAATTAATTTGGTCGATCGCCATGAAAGAGAAACTATGTCCGGAATAGTCTATTATATGTTTAGCCAGGGCATTGTTATGATTTTTATTCCTCATGGCGTACAAGTGCTCATACATACGGTCACGCAGTCTGCGGTCCGTCTTTCCAATATAGAAAGAGGTACAGCAGTTGCAAAAGGCCGCATATACTACTGACTTGCTTTCACAATTGAGGGGCAGTCTAATAGTATACTTCTTGCCCCTTACTGTGAATGTCTGACCCACCTTGGTAAAGTGACATCTATTACAGAAGCCACATGGGTACATGCCCAACCTTTTGTTGAATTGTGTATCAGAGGTGTTCATCTGTAATAACTCTTTTAAATTCTTGTTTCTCTTAAAAACAAATTTAGGAAAATCACCAAATTTCTTTACTAAAATAGGATTACTTAAGATGAAATCCCAATTCTTCTGAATAATTGACACAATTTCACCGGAATCAAAGCTAAATGTGGTGACATAACAAAGGGCCGGGTCAAAACTTGTTGTTTCATTAAGACCCCCATGTTCAGTTTCCAAACCACTTTCCTGAGTGGGTGTAGGTGCTACATTAATTTCTAAATCAATATCCAAACAATCATTTGACAGAATTGCCTTAAAAACCCCGTTAACCCTTTTTGAGGTTACTTCATTCAAAATGTCATAAACAAACTTAGATGGATAGTTTCGCTTCAGGAACATCCCAGTTAATAAATTACATTCATCATAAAAATGCTCCAACGTACTGCACATTCTCACTGCTCTGACAAATTGGCCTTTAACAATGGCCTTCTTCTGTCTGAAAGGATGATGGCTAAAAAAGTGTAAGAAGGAATTGCAGTACGTTGGTTTTCTATGTATTCTTGAAGTGAACGAACTGGTTTGCAAGTCCTTCACCAATTTCACATCAAGAAAATCAATACTTGATGTTGAAAAATTATGGGTGAATTTCAGAAATTCTGTGGTGTTATTGATATTTAACACAAAATTGTCAGCTGCAATCCTGTCACCTTCAAATAAAATAAAGATATTGTCCAGATATCTCGTATAATATTTAATTGGTTTTACAAGATCAGATGAGGCAAAAACAAAATGTTTCTCCCAATAGCTCATAAAAAAGTTAGCTACCACTGCCCCACAGGGGGAGCCCATGGCCACTCCTTTTTTTTGTAAATAATATTTTTTGTCAAACATAAAAAAGTTTAAAGATAACACTATGTCCAGCACCTCAGTTATCACATCAATCTCATTACTTGGGGCTCCTATTTCCGATAATAATAAAGCTAACCATTCAATAGCCTCATTGTGAGGAATTGAAGTATACAAGTCAACCACATCTACAGTGAGGAAATTCACCTCACTGTTGAAGGGTTGACTATTAATGGCCTCAAGGAAAAAACAGGAATCCTTACAAATCCCAGGTAAGTGTCCCATGTATTTAGACAACATTTTATCGACCAATTTAGCACAAGAATAGGTCATGGAAGACCTTCCGTCAATTAATGCTCTCATTGGGGGGTTCAACAAGTCTTTATGTACCTTTGGAATGCCGAACATAACGGGTATTTTTGGTAATGTCATATCTATAAAATTATATGTATCCAAGTCTATTTTATTTTCGAGGAATAAATCCCGAAAATACCCCCTTATTCTTTTATAAGCTCCTTGTATCTCATTAAGGGATGCTTCAGCATATGCTGGTGATTCTAAAATGGCAAGCATTTTTTCTTTATAGATTTTATCCTCCAATATTACTAAGCCTCCCCCTTTGTCAGGTTTTAAAAGTCTAACAGACATATTGCAAAGATTTCGTAACATTTCAGTTTGGGCCTTAGTAGTATTGAACTCATATTTTGAATGCTTCTTATGCTTATTATTAAATAAGTATCTCAAGTCCACCTCACAGGCCTGTTCAAATGTCAGTAAGGCCGGATGAAGGGGTGGATTAAAAACACTAGGAAGTTTCAAGGATTGGGAACAGCTAGAATTATTAGCCTCATCATTGAAAAATAGTTTCAAATTCAACTTACTGACAAAGCATTTCAGATTTATAAGTTCCTTAGATACATCACCAAACCTACTAGGAACGAAAGTATACCCGTATGCTAACAATTCAATCAGTTCTTTCTGAAGTTGGAAGTCCGTAAAATTATAAATTTTGAAGTCACCATTTGAATTCAGCAGAATGTCTGGGCCTTTATGCACAGCACAAATACCCACATCAATGTCATCATTTTGGGCTCCATTTAGTAAATCTCCAGTCAGGGTCAGTCCAGAAGAACTATTTATTTCCGGTTCTGTCTCCTGTTGGTACGTTGTCGTGGGTGGCGTTGTTCTAAAAAATTGTTGTTATTATAGGAATTATTGTTGCCTCTGTTGTTGTTTGCATTATAGCTTTTAATTCTGTTGCTACGTCTTGGGCCCGTATCAGAGTTGTTAAAGGAATCTTGATCAAGTGAGCCCTCATTAATATTGGCCTCAGCAGCAAGATTTGCAACAGAATTATTATAAGAATTTACCCCACCACTTACTATCGCTCCCTGTTCCGAAAAACGGAGTTTCGGGTAAGCAGTGTCAGATTGATAAGCTTGCCTGTCTCTGACAAGCTTCTTAACTTTGTTCTGTTTTAATTTAACCAGCATTGCTGCTATGCTGGTAAGAGTCCGATCGTAATCAACTTTAAATGCAGGGAAATTCAAATCCTCCTTTAGTTGTTTGTCAAGCAAGTCAATGTCCAACAGTAATTGACCCACTTGTTGTTCATAATGTTTAATTATGAGCTGAAGTAATTGAATTCCCTGAGATTGGAACAGTTCTTTTAGTTCGCTAAAAAAGGCACCGTATTAATTAACCCAGACGGAGCAAATGAGTTCCGCAAACCTTTCGGTATAAGGCCCTCCTGTATGCACTGCTTGAAATATGTGGATTCAAGTTGTAGTTTTTTTAGCTTTAAAACATAACTATCAAATAACTTCAATTTATCTGATAAGGTGATAATATTACCGTCATCTCTAGAACCCACATTGTTAATGTCAGAATTTGAAAAAGCAAATGCTTCTGTATCAGACATCCAAGCCGCTATGTTAAATGAGTGACTTACTTGATTAGAGACACCCGAGATAGCAGGCTCTCCATGTAACTGCAAAGAGGAATCACCCAAACGGCCGTTGGTCCTGGAAGAACTTGGTCCAGCAGGGAAAGCTGGTAATTCCCTACTGCGTGCGCCCACAATGGAGTTAGTATTGGATCTGTCATTATTAACCGCCAAAGAAGAGGCGGGAGGTGGTTGCGCTGCTGGAATGGAGTCGTTCCTTGAACAAGCAACAACAGTAGATAATAACGGTGAACCTCTTCTTTCCAAAGTAGCATTGGTTGCGATAGCATCCTTCCTTTCAACTGCATCGAGTCTTGCATTAAGTCTCAAGTTTCTCGGACAACGCTGCTAATATTGAAGTCATACGGCTGCAGTTGTCCGAGTTCTCTTCCGGATTCTCCTCCACTCGCCAATTGGTCGTAATTGTTGTGAAGATATTAGGAGTGCTGGGGCTATCAGGTCTATCCGTGGCCATAGAAACAAACTGGTAAAAAACGAGCAAAACTGAACAAACTGGTAGAAAAACACAAACAAAACCACGGAACCTTGCTCCAGCGGAATAAACAAACAGCTAGTAGAAACAAGACTTTAAATCCTGAACGCAAGTTTATTATTAAGCGTTTTCGCCTTGCTTAATAGCTTGGCTTCCTCAGAGGTAAGATAAAAACAATTTTTAAAGTGAGACTTAAATACAAAAAGGAAAGGAAGTGATGTCATTGAATGGCCTTTTGCAATACTTTTTGTGTATTTGTCATATACTTTATACTTTATATAAGTACATCTTACTTTTACAGTCCTTGGTTGTTTTTACAAGGGGCTATGGGTTATTTGATTGTATTTTGGTATTTGTAAGGACTTTTGAATTGTATGTTTATTATTTTTATAACAAAACATGTTTTTGTTTAAAAAACACATGTATTTTTTGGTAATTGCCTTTTAAAAAAAGGCCATTCAATGACATCACTTCCTTTCCTTTTTGTATTTAAGTCTCACTTTAAAAATTGTTTTTATCTTACCTCTGAGGAAGCCAAGCTATTAAGCAAGGCGAAAATGCTTAATAATAAACTTGCGTTCAGGATTTAAAGTCTTGTTTCTACTAGCTGTTTGTTTATTCTGCTGGAGCAAGGTTCCGTGGTTTTGTTTGTGTTTTTCTACCAGTTTGTTCAGTTTTGCTCGTTTTTTACCAGTTTGTTTCTATGGCCACGGATAGACCTGATAGCCCCAGCACTCCTAATATCTTCACAACAATTACGACCAATGGGCGAGTGGAGGAGAATCCGGAAGAGAACTCTGACAACTGCAGCCGTATGACTTCAATATTAGCAGCGTTGTCCGAGAAACTTGATAGACTTAATGCAAGACTCGATGCAGTTGAAAGGAAGGATGCTATCGCAACCAATGCTACTTTGGAAAGAAGAGGTTCACCGTTATTATCTACTGTTGTTGCTTGTTCAAGGAACGACTCCATTCCAGCAGCGTAACCACCTCCCGCCTCTTCTTTGGCGGTTAATAATGACAGATCCATTACTAACTCCATTGTGGGCGCACGCAGTAGGGAATTACCAGCTTTCCCTGCTGGACCAAGTTCTTCCAGGACCAACGGCCGTTTGGATGATTCCTCTTTGCAGTTACATGGAGAGCCTGCTATCTCGGGTGTCTCTAGTCAAGTAAGTCACTCATTTAACATAGCGGCTTGGATGTCTGATACAGAAGCATTTGCTTTTTCAAATTCTGACATTAACAATGCGGGTTCTAGAGATGACGGTAATATTATCACCTTATCAGATAAATTGAAGTTATTTGATAGTTATGTTTAAAGCTAAAAAAACTACAACTTGAATCCGCATATTTCAAGCAGTGCATACAGGAGGGCCTTATACCGAAAGGTTTGCGGAACTCATTTGCTCCGTCTGGGTTAATTAATACGGTGCCTTTTTTTAGCGAACTAAAAGAACTGTTCCAATCTCAGGGAATTCAATTACTTCAGCTCATAATTAAACATTATGAACAACAAGTGGGTCAATTACTGTTGGACATTGACTTGCTTGACAAACAACTAAAGGAGGATTTGAATTTCCCTGCATTTAAAGTTGATTACGATCGGACTCTTACCAGCATAGAAGCAATGCTGGTTAAATTAAAACAGAACAAAGTTAAGAAGCTTGTCAGAGACAGGCAAGCTTATCAATCTGACACTGCTTACCCGAAACTCTGTTTTTCGGAACAGGGAGCGATAGTAAGTGGTGGGGTAAATTCTTATAATAATTCTGTTGCAAATCTTGCTGCTGAGGCCAATATTAATGAGGGCTCACTTGATCAAGAGTCCTTTAACAACTCTGATACGGGCCCAAGACGTAGCAACAGAATTAAAAGCTATAATACAAACAACAACAGAGGCAACAATAATTCCTATAATAACAACAATTTTTTAGAACAACGCAACCCACGACAACGTACCAACAGGAGACAGAACTGGAAATAAATAGTTCTTCCGGACTGACCCTGACTGGAGAGATACTAAATGGAGCCCAAAATGATGACATTGATGTGGGTATTTGTGCTGTGCAAAAAGGCCCAGACATTCTGCTGAATTCAAATGGTGACTTCAAAATTTATAATTTTACGGACTTCCAACTTCAGAAAGAACTGATTGAATTGTTAGCATACGGGTATACTTTCGTTCCTAGTAGGTTTGGTGATGTATCTAAGGAACTTATAAATCTGAAATGCTTTGTCAGAAAGTTGAATTTGAAACTATTTTTCAATGATGAGGCTAATAATTCTAGCTGTTCCCAATCCTTGAAATTAAATTTAACCATAAAATTATTGTGTTCCTAGTGTTTTTAATCCACCCCTTCATCCGGCCTTACTGACATTTGAACAGGCCTGTGAGGTGGACTTGAGATACTTATTTAATAATAAGCATAAGAAGCATTCAAAATATGAGTTCAATACTACTAAGGCCCAAACTGAAATGTTACGAAATCTTTGCAATATGTCTGTTAGACTTTTAAAACCTGACAAAGGGGGAGGCCTAGTAATATTGGAGGATAAAATCTATAAAAAAAAAATGCTTGCCATTTTAGAATCCCCAGCATATGTTGAAGCATCCCTTAATGAGATACAAGGAGCTTATAAAAGAATAAGGGGGTATTTTCGGGATTTATTCCTCGAAAATAAAATAGACTTGGATACATATAATTTTATAGATATGACATTACCAAAAATACCCGTTATGTTCGGCATTCCAAAGGTACATAAAGACTTGTTGAACCCCCCAATGAGAGCATTAATTGACGGAAGGTCTTCCATGACCTATTCTTGTGCTAAATTGGTCGATAAAATGTTGTCTAAATACATGGGACACTTACCTGGGATTTGTAAGGATTCCTGGTTTTTCCTTGAGGCCATTAATAGTCAACCCTTCAACAGTGAGGTGAATTTCCTCACTGTAGATGTGGTTGACTTGTATACTTCAATTCCTCACAATGAGGCTCTTGAATGGTTAGCTTTATTATTATCGGAAATAGGAGCCCCAAGTAATGAGATTGATGTGATAACTGAGGTGCTGGACATAGTGTTATCTTTAAACTTTTTTATGTTTGACAAAAAAATATATATTTACAAAAAAAAAGGAGTGGCCATGGGCTCCCACTGTGGGGCAGTGGTAGCTAACTTTTTTATGAGCTATTGGGAGAAACATTTTGTTTTTGCCTCATCTGATCTTGTAAAACCAATTAAATATTATACGAGATATCTGGACGGTATCTTTATTTTATTTGAAGGTGACAGGATTGCAGCTGACAATTTTGTGTTAAATATCAATAACACCACAGAATTTCTGAAATTCACCCATAATTTTTCAACATCAAGTATTGATTTTCTTGATGTGAAATTGGTGAAGGACTTGCAAACCAGTTCATTCACTTCAAGAATACATAGAAAACCAACATACTGCAATTCCTTCTTACACTTTTTTAGCCATCATCCTTTCAGACAGAAGAAGGCCATTGTTAAAGGCCAATTTGTCAGAGCAGCGAGAATGTGCAGTACGTTGGAGCATTTTTATGATGAATGTAATTTATTAACTGGGATGTTCCTGAAGCGAAACTATCCATCTAAGTTTGTTTATGACATTTTGAATGAAGTAACCTCAAAAAGGGTTAACGGGGTTTTTAAGGCAATTCTGTCAAATGATTGTTTGGATATTGATTTAGAAATTAATGTAGCACCTACACCCACTCAGGAAAGTGGTTTGGAAACTGAACATGGGGGTCTTAATGAAACAACAAGTTTTGACCCGGCCCTTTGTTATGTCACCACATTTAGCTTTGATTCCGGTGAAATTGTGTCAATTATTCAGAAGAATTGGGATTTCATCTTAAGTAATCCTATTTTAGTAAAGAAATTTGGTGATTTTCCTAAATTTGTTTTTAAGAGAAACAAGAATTTAAAAGAGTTATTACAGATGAACACCTCTGATACACAATTCAACAAAAGGTTGGGCATGTACCCATGTGGCTTCTGTAATAGATGTCACTTTACCAAGGTGGGTCAGACATTCACAGTAAGGGGCAAGAAGTATACTATTAGACTGCCCTCAATTGTGAAAGCAAGTCAGTAGTATATGCGGCCTTTTGCAACTGCTGTACCTCTTTCTATATTGGAAAGACGGACCGCAGACTGCGTGACCGTATGTATGAGCACTTGTACGCCATGAGGAATAAAAATCATAACAATGCCCTGGCTAAACATATAATAGACTATTCCGGACATAGTTTCTCTTTCATGGCGATCGACCAAATTAATTCATCGATTAGAGGAGGTCCAACCTCATTACTGTTAGAATTGAGGGAATTAGAATGGCAATTTAGGACAGATGCTTTCCATTCCCCTGGTCTAAATGATAATTGTAATATTTTACCGGTCTTAAAATTAAGAAGTTATTTACGTTGACTATTTTGACATGTTGGACAAGGGTGATGTTTTGGTCTCTGCCCTTTTGCATTACAGTTATATTCCTGTTTTTAAAAAAATCATATATATATTTTTTTTAAAAAATTCATATATTTTATTTTTTTTAAAAAAATTCATATATTTTATTTTTTCGTCTACTTCTTGTTCATCTTTTTGGATGACATTAAATTCAGCCTTTTATTTAGGCTGGTCAATCATTAGGGTTATTATTGATCTTGAATTTGTAGATTTTGGTACCAAATTGCAATACTTTTTGTGTATTTGTCATATACTTTATATAAGTATATCTTACTTTTACAGTCCTTGGTTGTTTTTACAAGGGGCTATGGGTTATTTGATTGTATTTTGGTATTTGTAAGGACTTTTGAATTGTATGTTTATTATTTTTATAACAAAACATGTATTTGTTTAAAAAACACATGTATTTTTTGGTAATTGCCTTTTAAAAAAAAGGCCATTCAATGACATCACTTCCTTTGCTTTTTGTATTTAAGTCTCACTTTTAAAAATTGTTTTTATCTTACCTCTGAGGAAGCCAAGCTATTAAGCAAGGCGAAAACGCTTAATAATAAACTTGCGTTCAGGATTTAAAGTCTTGTTTCTACTAGCTGTTTGTTTATTCCGCTGGAGCAAGGTTCCGTGGTTTTGTTTGTGTTTTTCTATTAATTAATATAGTCAATATAACAATTACATTTTTATAATTTGCCAAAACTGAATCCTTCCAACTAGAAGTAATAATTCCCAGATATTTAATTTGCAAGTTCTCTCAATTAAAATCTGTATAATCTTTTAAAAGTTTATTTATTTTTTATTGATAAGTAATGTTTTTGTTTTATTATGCTTAAATTTCAGACTTGAAAATTTTTCAAAGCTATTTTTTGATTTAATTACATGTTCCAGTGATGAATCAGTGTCACCACTTGTTAACAAAATGTCATCCATATAAAGGTGAATTTTAGAGGTATAATTCCCATTTATAGAAAATCCCTTAAACATAGAATTTGATCTTATAAAATTAATGAAAGGTTCTATTATCAAAGCAAATAACATAGGAGACAAAGGACATCCTTGTTTTGTGCCTTTCTATATTTTAAAAGCGTGAGAGAGAACCTATTTTGACAAAAGATAATGAGATATATTTTTATTAATTCTATAAACTCTAAAGAAAAAATGAATCCTTTAAGAACTTTAAATAAATAAAACTAATTGACAGAATCAAACACCTTATCCATATCTAAACTAAAAACGGAAAGCTCTTTCTTATTTTTGTTTGCTATATCTAGTAAA